>NC_092164.1:63794841-63814841 GCF_045791955.1 Oncorhynchus clarkii lewisi
GTCTAGCCTAGTGGAGCCCTCTGTTATGACTCTACTGAGTACTGTCTATCCTAGAGGAGCACTCTGTTATGACTACTGAGTACTGTCTAGCCTAGTGGAGCACTCTGTTATGACTCCACTGAGTACTGTCTATCCCAGAGGAGCACTCTGTTATGACTCTACTGAGTACTGTCTAGCCTAGTGGAACACTCTGTTATGACTCCACTGAGTACTGTCTATCCTAGAGGAGTACTCTGTTATGACTCCACTGAGTACTGTCTATCCTAGAGGAGCACTCTGTTATGACTCTACTGAGTACTGTCTAGCCTAGTGGAGCACTCTGTAATGACTCCACTGAGTACTGTCTATCCTAGTGGAGCACTCTGTTATGACTCTACTGAGTACTGTCTAGCCTAGTGGAGCACTCTGCTATGACTCTACTGAGTACTGTCTAGCCTAGTGGAGCACTCTGTTATGACTCCACTGAGTACTGTCTAGCCTAGTGGAGCACTCTGTTATGACTCCACTGAGTACTATATCATTCCTGTTTGGCCCTGTCCGGGGGTATCATCGGATGGGGCCACAGTGTCTCATGACCCCTCCTGTCTCAGCCTCCAGTATTTATGCTGCAGTAGTTTATGTGTCGGGGGGCTAGGGTCAGTTTGTTATATCTGGAGTACTTCTCCTGTCTTATCCGGTGTCCTGTGTGAATTTAAGTATGCTCTCTAATTCTCTCTTTCTCTCTTTCTTTCTCTCTCTCGGAGGACCTGAGCCCTAGGATCATGCCCCAGGACTACCTGACATGATGACTCCATGCTGTCCCCAGTCCACCTGGCCGTGCTGCTGCTCCAGTTTCAACTGTTCTGCTTGTGATTATTATTATTTAACCATGCTGGTCATTTATGAACATTTGAACATCTTGGCCATGTTCTGTTATAATCTCCACCCGGCACAGCCAGAAGAGGACTGGCCACCCCTCATAGCCTGGTTCCTCTCTAGGTTTCTTCCTAGGTTTCGGCCTTTCTAGGGAGTTTTTCCTAGCCACCGTGCTTCTACACCTGCATTGCTTGCTGTTTGGGGTTTTAGGCTGGGTTTCTGTACAGCACTTTGAGATATCAGCTGATGTACGAAGGGCTATATAAATACATTTGATTTGATGTGATACTGTCTAGCCTAGTGGCGCACCAATCATTAATTGTACACAAAACAGCAGCATTTAAAGTGAGAAGCCAAAGTTCCAGGCTAGGTGTGTGACATACCTAGGTGTGTGTGTTTTATTTTACCTTTATTTAACGAGGCAAGTCAGTTAAGAACAAATTCTTATTTTCAATGACCGTCATTCACTAGGACCAGAACCCCTGCCTGTTCAGGGGCAGAACGACAGATTGTACCTTGTCAGCTCGGGGGTTTGAACTTGCAACCTTCCGGTTACTAGTCCAACGCTCTAACCACTAGGCTACCCTGTGGCCAAAATGGATACCTATTCCCTCGCTATATAGTGCACTACTAAAGTATTTCTCTATATAAGGAATAGGGTGCCATTTGGTAAACAGCGAATACCTAGGATTACAATCAGGACATAGGCGGGGCAGACGATTGGAGCCTCCTCTATCACGCTGCCAGTGGCGTGCGGCCCGGTCCAGGACAACAACACTAAGAACCCTGGGTAGTTGTTATGACTGGATGCCTGCCAGGTTATGAAACAGCGGGTTAGACAAACGCCGATCAGGGTTCTTCCTTTCTCTCCCCTATCTTCTTTTGTGTTTGTGCCAACCTTTCATTGTCTTGGTTCATGCCAAGGGTAGCCTCTCAAATGGCATTCTATTCCCTATATAGTGCCCTATGGGCCCCGGTCAATGTAGCGTACTATATAGGGAATAGGGTGCCATTTGGATCACATTCAAGGTGATTGTTCACCGTGACGTTTGAATGCTGTTGCCCTTCCACTGTCCCACAAAACAATTTGTGGTTTGATCGGACATCATTTATGATTTAGTAAATAATAATAGGTTTAATTACTGTATGTGTGTTTTCTCTAGACTTCCTAGGTTCTGTCAAGAGGTAGTAGAATTTCCTGACAGTATTCTGGCAGCAGTTGGGGGATTTTCATCGACTCTGACATCATTGCCCCCCCCCCCCCCCCCATGACACATCTTCTTTGTCAACATTATGAAAAATGGTGACATTGGGAACAATCTATTTGACATTTAATCTCAACCAATCATATTGCCTTGATTGATTTAGTCCCAGTGGAGTAGTGTATAAAACATGCATTTGTCACTGACAGACTTTGAATAGTAAGGTGTATGACCCACTGATAAACATGTCAGTTTCTCAGATTAAGGCAGATATTGGAGCAGAAATAGCTGTTCAATTTGAAGCGGAAGAGGTCGAGAGATGTAGCAAGAGGACTTCAAAGGGGTAATTTTAGACACTGTAGGTTGCACATGAATAGTGTCGGCATGATAATACGTTTGGTCCTGTAACACGATGAGATTGGGTTCAGAGGAAGGTAACATTCTGATCCTGAGGGAGAAACCACCGTGCAGGAGCTGGCTTGGAATGGGATCTATAAATACTGGATCCCTCCAGGAATGATTGATGCTGGCAGGTACGCACTGGTACAATGTGGATACACCTGGCATGTAAACATCACACCGCTTTGATGTGATTTGTGCAGGCCTACTGTAGGTTGAAGATGTAAGCTCTGCAGGCTTAAACCACAGACCAGGTTAATTAAGATCCACAGTGGAATTGTCCCGTTAAACCACAGACCAGGTTAATTAAGATCCACAGTGGAATTGTCCCGTTAAACCACAGACCAGGTTAATTAAGATCCACAGTGGAATTGTCCCGTTAAACCACAGACCAGGTTAAGTACCACAGTGGAATTGTCCCTTTAAACCACAGACCAGGTTAACATCCACAGTGGAATTGTCCCGTTAAACCACAGACCAGGTTAACATCCATAGTGGAATTGTCCCGTTAAACCACAGACCAGGTTAACATCCATAGTGGAACTGGTCCTTTAAACCACAGACCAGGTTAACATCCACAGTGGAACTGGTCCTTTAAACCACAGACCAGGTTAAGTACCACAGTGGAATTGTCCCTTTAAACCACAGACCAGGTTAACATCCACAGTGGAATTGTCCCGTTAAACCACAGACCAGGTTAACATCCACAGTGGAACTGGTCCTTTAAACCACAGACCGGGTTAACATCCACAGACTAGAACTGGTCCTTTAAACCACAGACCAGGTTAACATCCACAGTGGAACTGGTCCTTTAAACCACAGACCGGGTTAACATCCACAGTGGAACTGGTCCTTTAAACCACAGACCAGGTTAACATCCACAGACTGGAACTGGTCCTTTAAACCACAGACCGGGTTAACATCCACAGACTAGAACTGGTCCTTTAAACCACAGACCAGGTTAACATCCACAGTGGAACTGGTCCTTTAAACCACAGACCAGGTTAAGTACCACAGTGGAATTGTCCCTTTAAACCACAGACTAGGTTAACATCCACAGTGGAATTGTCCCGTTAAACCACAGACCAGGTTAACATCCATAGTGGAATTGTCCCGTTAAACCACAGACCAGGTTAACATCCATAGTGGAACTGGTCCTTTAAACCACAGACCGGGTTAACATCCACAGACTAGAACTGGTCCTTTAAACCACAGACCAGGTTAACATCCACAGTGGAACTGGTCCTTTAAACCACAGACCGGGTTAACATCCACAGTGGAACTGGTCCTTTAAACCACAGACCAGGTTAACATCCACAGACTGGAACTGGTCCTTTAAACCACAGACCGGGTTAACATCCACAGTGGAACTGGTCCTTTAAACCACAGACCGGGTTAACATCCATAGTGGAACTGGTCCTTTAAACCACAGACCGGGTTAACATCCATAGTGGAACTGGTCCTTTAAACCACAGACCAGGTTAACATCCACAGACTGGAACTGGTCCTTTAAACCACAGACCAGGTTAACATCCACAGACTGGAACTGGTCCTTTAAACCACAGACCAGGTTAACATCCATAGTGGAACTGGTCCTTTAAACCACAGACCAGGTTAACATCCACAGACTGGAACTGGTCCTTTAAACCACAGACCAGGTTAACATCCACAGACTAGAACTGGTCCTTTAAACCACAGACCGGGTTAACATCCACAGTGGAACTGGTCCTTTAAACCACAGACCAGGTTAACATCCACAGTGGAACTGGTCCTTTAAACCACAGACCAGGTTAACATCCACAGACTAGAACTGTCCCTTTAAACCACAGACCAGGTTAACATCCACAGTGGAACTGGTCCTTTAAACCACAGACCAGGTTAACATCCACAGTGGAACTGGTCCTTTACACCACAGACCAGGTTAACATCCACAGACTAGAACTGGTCCTTTAAACCACAGACCGGGTTAACATCCATAGTGGAACTGGTCCTTTAAACCACAGACCAGGTTAACATCCACAGTGGAACTGGTCCTTTAAACCACAGACCAGGTTAACATCCACAGTGGAACTGGTCCTTTAAACCACAGACCAGGTTAACATCCACAGTGGAACTGGTCCTTTAAACCACAGACCAGGTTAACATCCACAGTGGAACTGGTCCTTTAAACCACAGACCAGGTTAACATCCACAGACTGGAACTGGTCCTTTAAACCACAGACCAGGTTAACATCCACAGACTGGAACTGGTCCTTTAAACCACAGACCAGGTTAACATCCACAGACTGGAACTGGTCCTTTAAACCACAGACCGGGTTAACATCCACAGTGGAACTGGTCCTTTAAACCACAGACCAGGTTAACATCCACAGTGGAACTGGTCCTTTAAACCACAGACCAGGTTAACATCCACAGTAGAACTGGTCCTTTAAACCACAGACCGGGTTAACATCCACAGTGGAACTGGTCCTTTAAACCACAGACCAGGTTAACATCCACAGTGGAACTGGTCCTTTAAACCACAGACCAGGTTAACATCCACAGACTAGAACTGGTCCTTTAAACCACAGACCGGGTTAACATCCACAGACTAGAACTGGTCCTTTAAACCACAGACCGGGTTAACATCCACAGACTGGAACTGGTCCTTTAAACCACAGACCAGGTTAACATCCACAGACTAGAACTGGTCCTTTAAACCACAGACCGGGTTAACATCCACAGTGGAACTGTCCCTTTAAACCACAGACCGGGTTAACATCCACAGACTAGAACTGGTCCTTTAAACCACAGACCGGGTTAACATCCACAGTGGAACTGGTCCTTTAAACCACAGACCAGGTTAACATCCACAGTGGAACTGGTCCTTTAAACCACAGACCGGGTTAACGTCCACAGTGGAACTGGTCCTTTAAACCACAGACCAGGTTAACATCCACAGTGGAACTGGTCCTTTAAACCACAGACCAGGTTAACATCCACAGTGGAACTGGTCCTTTAAACCACAGACCAGGTTAACATCCACAGTGGAACTGGTCCTTTAAACCACAGACCGGGTTAACATCCACAGTGGAACTGGTCCTTTAAACCACAGACCGGGTTAACGTCCACAGTGGAACTGGTCCTTTAAACCACAGACCAGGTTAACTATTGCAATTTCCCTACAAGGCCCAGGCGTCAAAGCAAGACAAATCCTTTCAGAAAGCAGACATGGTTTTTAAATGCTACGTTAAACTGTTAACTTTGTTTAATTTAGCCTGCTTGGACTGCCATATGGGCAGGGTTTACACTTTTGGGGCTTTTCTATTGGTTCCATTTCAAGAGGAAAGCTCAGTCAAACACAACTACTGTGATATTTGAAATGATTTGAAATACTATTTGAACACAGATCTATCAGGCACAAACTTTACTAAAGGATGCTGACCCTTCGAAAAAAAAGTAGTAGACACAATGTCATACACAGAAGACTGTTATGACAACAGTAGAGGACATGGTCTTCTCATTTACTTTGCTGGGGTGACTTTTGTACAGTCTTTCTCTCCCTCCCTCCCTCCCTCCCTCCCTCCCTCCCTCTGTAATGGTATTTTTCAAATGAGAGGTAACACATTCCTGGCTGTGTGTTTTAGTGCAGGATGGTGCATCTTTTCCAAACTGAGCTGTCAGTCTCCACCTAAGGCCCCAGTTCCCCCACTTCACAGCATACCACACTCACAGGCAAACAGAAAAAAAGGCAACGTTTCATTTGGTTCTAGGATTCACTTTCTCACTCTCTCACTCAATCTCTCTCTCTCCTACTCTCACTCTCTCTCTCTCTCTCTCACTCTCTCTCTCTCTCTCTCTCTCTCTCTCTCTCTCTCACTCTCTCTCTCTCTCTCTCTCTCTCTCTCTATCACTCTCACTCTCTCTCTCTCTCTCTCTCTCTCTCTCTCTCTCTCTCTCTCCCTCTCGCACTCTCTCTCTCTCACTTTCTCACTCTCTCACTCAATCTCTCTCTCTCCTACTCTCACTCTCTCTCTCTCTCTCTCACTCTCTCTCTCTCTCTCTCTCTCTCTCTCTCTCTCTCACTCTCACTCTCTCACTCTCCTCTAACATGTATAACCCCAGCCAATTACAGATTTTTATAAAAATACAAAAGTATCAAATTCATGATTATTACGGCAGTAAGGCAATACATTAAATCAAATCAAATTTGTTTATATTGCCCTTCGTACATCGGCTGATATCTCAAAGTGCTGTACAGAAACCCAGCCTAAAACCCCAAACTGCAAGCAATGCAGGTGTAGAAGCACGGTGGCTAGGAAAAACTCCCTAGAAAGGCCAAAACCTAGGAAGAAACCTAGAGAGGAACCAGGCTATGAGGGGTGGAGATTATAACAGAACATGGCCACGATGTTCAAATGTTCATAAATGACCAGAATGGTCAAATAATAATAATCACAGTGGTTGTCGAGGGTGCAACAAGTCAGCACCTCAGGAGTAAATGTCAGTTGGCTTTTCATAGCCGATCATTAAGAGTATCTCTACCACGCCTGCTGTCTCTAGAGAGTTGAAAACAGCAGGTCTGGGACAGGTAGCACGTCCGGTGAACATGTCAGGATTCCATAGCCGCAGGCAGAACAGTCAAAACTGGAGCAGCAGCACGGCCAGGTGGACTGGGGACAGCAAGGAGTCATCATGCCAGGTAGTCCTGAGGCATGGTCCTAGGGCTCAGGTCCTCCGAGAGAAAGAGAGAATTAGAGAGAGCATACTTAAATTCACACAAGACACCGGATAAGACAGGAGAAGTACTCCAGATATAACAAACTGACCCTAGCCCCCCGACACATAAACTACTGCAGCATAAATACTGGAGGCTGAGACAGGAGGGGTCAGGAGACACTGTGGCCCCATCCGATGATATCCCCGGACAGGGCCAAACAGGAAGGATATAACCCCACCCACTTTGCCAAAGCACAGCCCCCACACCACTAGAGGGATATCTTCAACCACCAACTTACCATCCTGAGACAAGAAAAGATCTCCGCCACGGCACAACCCAAGGGGGGGGGGGGGGGGGCAACCCAGACAGGAAGACTACGCAGACAGGAAGATCACGTCAGTGACTCAACCCACTCAAGTGACGTTACTGTAATTCCTCCATGTAGAGTAAAAGTTTAGTAGTATTTTTTATTTTTTATGGACCCCCCCCGCCCTGCACTATCCTGAATTAAAAGTTTCCAAATAAAGAGCACACACTGTCAACAGATGAGGACCAGCTCTCTTTGTCTGTCACACAAACAACTCGCAGGAACACCATGATCCTAAACAACCTGCAAATAAAGTTTGTTAGTGACGCTGCGTTATACAGAATATCTTTGTGTATGTCTGCATGTATAAGTTAGTATTTGGGTGGAGATATTACTACATTTCAGCCTTTCTAACACATTGAATGATTAAAGATAAGAGCAGAGAGGATCAGAGTATAGAACATCAGGATACAGAGAGAGAGAGAGAGAGAGAGAGGCAGAGAGAGAGAGAGAGAGAGAGAGAGAGACAGAGAGAGAGAGAGAGAGAGAGAGAGAGAGAGAGAGAGAGAGAATTATCAAAAAAACAGAGCAACCTAGAATGCTATCTGGCCCTAAACAGAGAGTGCACAGTGGCAGAATACCTGACCACTGTGACTGACCCAAACTTAAGGAAAGCTTTGACTATGTACAGACTCAGTGAGCATAGCCTTGCTATTGAGAAAGGCCGCTGTAGACATACATGGCTCTCAAGAGAAGACAGGCTATTTCCTCACTGCCCACAAAATGAGGTGGAAACTGAGCTGCACTTCCTAACCTCCTGCACAATGTATGACCATATTAGAGAGACATATTTCCCTCAGATTACACAGATCCACAAAGAATTCGAAAACAAATCCAATTTTGATAAACTCCCATATCTACTGGGTAAAATACCACAGTGTTCCATCACAGCAGCAAGATTTGTGACCAGTTGCCACAAGAAAAGGGCAACCAGTGAAGAACAAACACCATTGTAAATACAACCCATATTTATGCTTATTTATTTTCCCTTGTGTACTTTAACCATTTGTACATTGTTACAACACTATATATATATATATAAGACATTTGTAATGTCTTTATTGTTTTGAAACTTCTGTATTTATAATGTTTACTGTTAATTTTTATTATTTAGTTCACTTTTGTATATTATCTACCTCACTTACTTTGGCAATGTTAACACATGTTTCCCATGCCAATAAAGCCCCTTGAATTGAATTGAATTGAATTGAGAGAGAGAGAGGAAGAAAGCGAGAAGAGAGAGAAGAGATTGCAAAAGAAAGAAAGAGAGAGCGAGAAAGAGAGATAGAGAGGAGAGAGAAATTGAGAAGAGAGAGAGAGAGAGAGAGAGAGAGAGAGAGAGAGAGAGAGAGAGAGAGAGGAAAACAGCAAGAGAGAGAAGAGAATGCAAAAGAGAGAGAGAGAGAAAGAGAGAGAAGAGAGAAGGAAGAGAGAGCAAAAGAGAGAGAGAGAGAAGAGAACAAGGGAGAGAGAGAGAGAGAGAGAGAGAGAGAGAGAGAGAGAGAGAAAGAGAGAGAGAGAGAAGAGAGAGAGAGAAGAGAGAGAGACTAGAGGGCTCTCCTTCCCTGTCTCCATCAGCCTGTTAGTGTTTGGCCGTGAAATTGAGCGGAAAACGACAGCATGGCCACCTGTTTTCTTTGTTTTCAGGGGTCTGACTGATAGAAGGCAAAGAGTTCCTCCAGAGCAGACACACACATAGCCCCCACTCCCTCAACCCTCTCACGGCTGCTTTCATGTCTAGGTCAGGGCCATCTCAAACCAGACCCTACGTCCCCAGGCCCTGATACCATACCTACCTGCTCCATTCAGGGGTCATGAACCCAGTCTTTTATGAGGGGGCTATTCGGGATGCCATTCATGCCACGGTGACGTTCCTTCTGTGGGGTAAAACTTCTCTGTGTCCAAAATGACACCCTACACCACTATATAGTGCCCTAGGCCCTGGTCAAATGTAGTGCATAGATTACCATTTGGGAGACAGAAGGGAAGGACGCAGGCTAACAAGGTCTGTTTTTATCCTATAGCCCCTTCTTTTGTGTCCGTATGGCCCCAGCCTTCAGATTCCACGTGGAAAAACCACACGCTGAATGGACACAGGACAGCAATTGTGCCTCGAACAATTGAGCGCATTTAGAGACCTAAATTATGACGTGATAAAAGGGGACATTGTCTTTTTCATTTAAATTCAAGCGCAAAGCAGATTGGACGACCCCTGGCCGTAACCCCACTCTCCGAGGGTGTCTCAGGGGCACTGGGATATGGTTAAAAAAAAAACACATTTCACACCTCACACTGTACAGGTCACACACTGGAACATGTGTAAAACAGGACAACTGTAAGCCCTCCCTCCTATTTGACCTTTTTTTTGGCATGTGTGTTTAACCAGGATGATCTGCTCAGTAACAATTTCCACTGATTTCCAGGTGTTTCGGATCTCATAAAATCACAGATGTCACTGGAGACCTTGATATAGGGCAACTGGACCCATTAACCTAACCTGAATACAGCATGGAAGTGATTTGAGACAAGCTGACCCTAATGTTTGGGTATTTATGAAAAATATGAATCAAATGAACAGGGTATGAGAGCAGCAGAATGACATAATACACCGTACCAAAACACTGATTTTCAGTCCAGTGGGCCTTTATTAAGGATGGGCTATTTGTTATTCTCTGGTACATTAGAATCAGTGAGCAGAATGTGTTATTCTCTGGTACATTAGAATCAATGAGCAGAATGTGTTATTCTCCAGTACATTAGAATCAGTGAGCAGAATGTGTTATTCTCTGGTACATTAGAATCAATGAGCAGAATGTGTTATTCTCCGGTTCATTAGAATCAGTGGGCAGAATGTGTTATTCTCCTGTACATTAGAATCAGTGAGCAGAATGTGTTATTCTCTGGTACATTAGAATCAATGAGCAGAATGTGTTATTCTCCAGTACATTAGAATCAGTGAGCAGAAGGTGTTATTCTCCAGTACATTAGAATCAGTGAGCAGAATGTGTTATTCTCCAGTACATTAGAATCAGTGAGCAGAATGTGTTATTCTCTGGTACATTAGAATCAATGAGCAGAATGTGTTATTCTCTGGTACATTAGAATCAGTGAGCAGAATGTGTTATTCTCTGGTACATTAGAATCAGTGAGCAGAATGTGTTATTCTCTGGTACATTAGAATCAGTGAGCAGAATGTGTTATTCTCCAGTACATTAGAATCAGTGAGCAGACTGTGTTATTCCCCGGTACATTAGAATCAGTGAGCAGAATGTGTTATTCTCTGGTACATTAGAATCAGTGAGCAGAATGTGTTATTCTCTGGTACATTAGAATCAATGAGCAGAATGTGTTATTCTCTGGTACATTAGAATCAGTGAGCAGAATGTGTTATTCTCTGGTACATTAGAATCAGTGAGCAGAATGTGTTATTCTCTGGTACATTAGAATCAATGAGCAGAATGTGTTATTCTCTGGTACATTAGAATCAGTGAGCAGAATGTGTTATTCTCTGGTACATTAGAATCAGTGAGCAGAATGTGTTATTCTCTGGTACATTAGAATCAGTGAGCAGAATGTGTTATTCTCTGGTACATTAGAATCAGTGAGCAGAATGTGTTATTCTCCAGTACATTAGAATCAGTGAGCAGAATGTGTTATTCTCCAGTACATTAGAATCAGTGAGCAGACTGTGTTATTCTCCAGTACATTAGAATCAGTGAGCAGAATGTGTTATTCTCTGGTACATTAGAATCAGTGAGCAGAATGTGTTATTCTCTGGTACATTAGAATCAGTGAGCAGAATGTGTTATTCTCTGGCACATTAGAATCAGTGAGCAGAATGTGTTATTCTCTGGCACATTAGAATCAGTGAGCAGAATGTGTTATTCTCTGGCACATTAGAATCAGTGAGCAGAATGTGTTATTCTCTGGCACATTAGAATCAGTGAGCAGAATGTGTTATTCTCTGGTACATTAGAATCAGTGAGCAGAATGTGTTATTCTCTGGTACATTAGAATCAATGAGCAGAATGTGTTATTCTCTGGTACATTAGAATCAGTGAGCAGAATGTGTTATTCTCTGGTACATTAGAATCAATGAGCAGAATGTGTTATTCTCTGGTACATTAGAATCAGTGAGCAGAATGTGTTATTCTCCAGTTCATTAGAATCAGTGAGCAGAATGTGTTATTCTCTGGTACATTAGAATCAGTGAGCAGAATGTGTTATTCTCTGGTACATTAGAATCATTGAGCAGAATGTGTTATTCTCTGGTATATTAGAATCAGTGAGCAGAATGTGTTATTCTCCAGTACATTAGAATCAGTGAGCAGACTGTGTTATTCTCTGGTACATTAGAATCAGTGAGCAGAATGTGTTATTCTCTGGTACATTAGAATCATTGAGCAGAATGTGTTATTCTCTGGTATATTAGAATCAGTGAGCAGAATGTGTTATTCTCCAGTACATTAGAATCAGTGAGCAGAATGTGTTATTCTCCAGTTCATTAGAATCAGTGAGCAGAATGTGTTATTCTCTGGTACATTAGAATCAGTGAGCAGAATGTGTTATTCTCTGGTACATTAGAATCAGTGAGCAGAATGTGTTATTCTCTGGTACATTAGAATCAGTGAGCAGAATGTGTTATTCTCTGGTACATTAGAATCAGTGAGCAGAATGTGTTATTCTCCAGTACATTCGAGTCAGTGAGCAGAAGGTGTTATTCTCTGGTACATTAGAATCAATGAGCAGAATGTGTTATTCTCTGGTACATTAGAATCAGTGAGCAGAATGTGTTATTCTCCAGTACATTAGAATCAGTGAGCAGACTGTGTTATTCTCTGGTTCATTAGAATCAGTGAGCAGAATGTGTTATTCTCTGGTACATTAGAATCAGTGAGCAGAATGTGTTATTCTCTGGTACATTAGAATCAGTGAGCAGAATGTGTTATTCTCCGGTACATTAGAATCAGTGAGCAGAATGTGTTATTCTCCTGTACATTAGAATCAGTGAGCAGAATGTGTTATTCTCTGGTACATTAGAATCAGTGAGCAGAATGTGTTATTCTCTGGTACATTCGAATCAGTGAGCAGAAGGTGTTATTCTCTGGTACATTAGAATCAATGAGCAGAATGTGTTATTCTCCAGTACATTAGAATCAGTGAGCAGAATGTGTTATTCTCCAGTACATTAGAATCAGTGAGCAGAATGTGTTATTCTCTGGTACATTAGAATCAGTGAGCAGAATGTGTTATTCTCTGGTACATTAGAATCAGTGAGCAGAATGTGTTATTCTCCAGTACATTAGAATCAGTGAGCAGACTGTGTTATTCTCTGGTACATTAGAATCAGTGAGCAGAATGTGTTATTCTCTGGTACATTAGAATCATTGAGCAGAATGTGTTATTCTCTGGTATATTAGAATCAGTGAGCAGAATGTGTTATTCTCCAGTACATTAGAATCAGTGAGCAGAATGTGTTATTCTCCAGTTCATTAGAATCAGTGAGCAGAATGTGTTATTCTCTGGTACATTAGAATCAGTGAGCAGAATGTGTTATTCTCTGGTACATTAGAATCAGTGAGCAGAATGTGTTATTCTCTGGTACATTAGAATCAGTGAGCAGAATGTGTTATTCTCTGGTACATTAGAATCAGTGAGCAGAATGTGTTATTCTCCAGTACATTCGAGTCAGTGAGCAGAAGGTGTTATTCTCTGGTACATTAGAATCAATGAGCAGAATGTGTTATTCTCTGGTACATTAGAATCAGTGAGCAGAATGTGTTATTCTCCAGTACATTAGAATCAGTGAGCAGACTGTGTTATTCTCTGGTTCATTAGAATCAGTGAGCAGAATGTGTTATTCTCTGGTACATTAGAATCAGTGAGCAGAATGTGTTATTCTCTGGTACATTAGAATCAGTGAGCAGAATGTGTTATTCTCCGGTACATTAGAATCAGTGAGCAGAATGTGTTATTCTCCTGTACATTAGAATCAGTGAGCAGAATGTGTTATTCTCTGGTACATTAGAATCAGTGAGCAGAATGTGTTATTCTCTGGTACATTCGAATCAGTGAGCAGAAGGTGTTATTCTCTGGTACATTAGAATCAATGAGCAGAATGTGTTATTCTCCAGTACATTAGAATCAGTGAGCAGAATGTGTTATTCTCCAGTACATTAGAATCAGTGAGCAGAATGTGTTATTCTCTGGTACATTAGAATCAGTGAGCAGAATGTGTTATTCTCTGGTACATTAGAATCAGTGAGCAGAATGTGTTATTCTCCAGTACATTAGAATCAGTGAGCAGACTGTGTTATTCTCTGGTACATTAGAATCCGTGAGCAGAATGTGTTATTCTCTGGTATGTTAGAATCAGTGAGCAGAATGTGTTATTCTCCTGTACATTAGAATCAGTGAGCAGAATGTGTTATTCTCTGGCACATTAGAATCAGTGAGCAGAATGTGTTATTCTCTGGTACATTAGAATCAGTGAGCAGAATGTGTTATTCTCTGGTACATTAGAATCAGTGAGCAGAATGTGTTATTCTCTGGTACATTAGAATCAGTGAGCAGAATGTGTTATTCTCCAGTACATTAGAATCAGTGAGCAGAATGTGTTATTCTCTGGTACATTAGAATCAGTGAGCAGAATGTGTTATTCTCTGGTACATTAGAATCAGTGAGCAGAATGTGTTATTCTCTTGTACATTAGAATCAGTGAGCAGAATGTGTTATTCTCCAGTACATTAGAATCAGTGAGCAGAATGTGTTATTCTCTGGTACATTAGAATCAGTGAGCAGAATGTGTTATTCTCTGGTACATTAGAATCAGTGAGCAGAATGTGTTATTCTCCAGTACATTAGAATCAGTGAGCAGAAAGTGTTATTCTCTGGTACATTATAATCAGTGAGCAGAATGTGTTATTCTCTGGTACATTAGAATCAGTGAGCAGAATGTGTTATTCCCCGGTACATTAGAATCAGTGAGCAGAATGTGTTATTCTCTGGTACATTAGAATCAGTGAGCAGAATGTGTTATTCTCTGGTACATTAGAATCAGTGAGCAGAATGTGTTATTCTCCAGTACATTAGAATCAGTGAGCAGAATATGTTATTCTCTGGTACATTAGAATCAGTGAGCAGAATGTGTTATTCTCTGGTACATTAGAATCAGTGAGCAGAATGTGTTATTCTCTGGTACATTAGAATCAGTGAGCAGAATGTGTTATTCTCTGGTACATTAGAATCAGTGAGCATCCTGTACCATCATATAAAACCGTAATGGTCTTAATACCTAAAGTCTCTCACAGTTCAATCAGACGAGTGGTTCTCTCTCGTGGAAGCCTTACGTTCCAAATAGGAACGAAGTGGACTATGTAAGTAAAACAGCCCAGATAAGGGCCACATCAACCTATGAATGTTTACCTTCCCGTAACTCTGATTGTTTGTGTGACACACGGGACACTTTGACATAATTGGATGGTCAAAAGATAGGCACATTTTCCTTCACCGTGTGATGTTTCGGCAATTGACCGTTGAAGTCCTCTCTGAATCACTTTTACACCCAGGAATGTGTATAAGAAGAAATACCCAGATCACTAAAATGGCTGTTTGCTCTGTAAACTCTGTCTCTAGAGTAACTGTGGTCAATAGTCAGGACTTAACATGTAACCACACAGGAAAACAGTCAGAACTACTGTGAATTAGTAGAGAAGTAAAGTGGCAGACTATGTCTTTACCTCAACAGCATTTCTATATGTCTTTACCTCCTCAGCATTTCTATATGTCTTTACCTCCTCAGCATTTCTATATGTCTTTACCTCCTCAGCATTTCTATATGTCTTTACCTCCTCAGCATTTCTATATGTCTTTACCTCCTCAGCATTTCTATATGTCTTTACCTCCTCAGCATTTCTATATGTCTTTACCTCCTCAGCATTTCTATGTCTTTACCTCCTCAGCATTTCTATATGTCTTTACCTCCTCAGCATTTCTATATGTCTTTACCTCCTCAGCATTTCTATATGTCTTTACCTCCTCAGCATTTCTATATGTCTTTACCTCCTCAGCATTTCTATATGTCTTTACCTCCTCAGCATTTCTATATGTCTTTACCTCCTCAGCATTTCTATATGTCTTTACCTCCTCAGCATTTCTATGTCTTTACCTCCTCAGCATTTCTATATGTCTTTACCTCCTCAGCATTTCTATATGTCTTTACCTCCTCAGCATTTCTATATGTCTTTACCTCCTCAGCATTTCTATATGTCTTTACCTCCTCAGCATTTCTATATGTCTTTACCTCACCCACAACAGAGTTGGTTGGAGATGCACCGTTGAGGCCATTTGCTCTACTAGGGGGCTGAAAGGAATAAGGGGGTCCCCACTCCCTGTTTTTCTGTGTTGTAGGCCTCCAGCAGAGTCACGTTGTGGGTCCTCTCATCTAATTATAACTATTCATCCCCTGACCCCACACACACACACACCATTCCAACCCTGCAGATATTATTTTCCTGGCCCTACAGAGGCTGAAGGCCTCCTGTATTACAGTAGGTTCCATTTGCTCCCAGCAGAACTCAGCTAGGCGAAGCCAACGTTGGACACATGCGTACTCCCTTAAAAAAAAAACATTTGAAAAGAGAAAAAATCTGCAATATTACAGTTAAGTTAAATCCATACGTTTTTGCCGAGGGGATTTTAGTCGAGCAATTTTGCATCTAACTAAGATGTTTGGTGTAGTATTTTCTCAAGTGAACAATGTGCATGAAAACTAGATGTCTCTCGTTGAATGACAAAATATACTTGATTGAAGAATCCCTACTGTTGACCAATCACCGACTAAGGGGCGTAGACTCTGGCTACTAAACTGTGGCTTTTCTCAACAACAAAAATGTGTGTGTTCGAACAGCAAAAAAACCTTTAAACTGCCGAATGCTGCTGAACACCAAAAACGTCACAAAATGTCATGATATGTGCGCAAACTGTTTCGACTGTAAACACATGGTAAGCTTAAGACTGTGTCCAAAATGGCACCATATTCTCTATATATAGTTCACTACTTTACACCAGAGCTCTATGGGCCCAGGTCAAGAGCAGTACACTACATAGAGAATAGGGTTTCATTTGGGATGCTCTCTAAAGCTTGGAAATCTGGGTGGTATTAAAGGAGAAACTAGTTGTGTGATCAACCTTGGACACCCGGGTGGTAAACTGGGTGGTAAACCGGGTGGTAAACTGGGTGGTAAACTGAGTGGTAAACTGGGTGGTAACCTGGGTGGTAAACTGGGCGGTAAACTGGGTGGTAAACTGGGCTGTAAACCGGGTGGTAAACTGGGTGGTAAACTGGGTGGTAAACTGGGCTGTAAACTGGGCTGTAAACCGGGTGGTAAACTGGGTGGTAAACTGGGTGGTAACCCGGGTGGTAAACTGGGTGGCAAACTGGGTGGTAAACTGGGTGGTAAACTGGGTGGTAAACTGGGCGGTAAACTGGGTGGTAAACTGGGCGGTAAACTGGGTGGTAAACTGGGCGGTAAACTGGGTGGTAAACTGGGTGGTAACCCGGGAGGTAAACTGGCCGATAAACTGGGTGGTAAACTGGGCGGTAAACTGGGTGGTAAACTGGGCGGTAAACTGGGTGGTAAACTGGGTGGTAAACTGGGCAGTAACCCGGGTTGTAACCTGGGTGGTAACCTGGGTGGTTATAAAGGAGAAACTCCATTGTTAACTTTCCAAGGTGACCTCACAACTAGTCTCTTGTGGAAAGACTACAATAAATGAGCATCTGACCAGGTTACGCAAGATTTTAGTTCTGGGATTCTCACAACTAACCAGACTGGAATCAGATTGGATAGTTTTTTTTATGTACCATCAATTATTGTTTATGACCAGTGGTAATGTGGCCCAGTATCTTGTTTGACACGTGAAAGGAGCTCTTAGATATTTGCTTTAGTCTTAAACACATGATAAACTTAGGTTTTTACACTTCTATGGTGTCTTGTAAAAGCTTATGGGAAGGACTTTCTATGTATGTCTGTAGACAAGGAATTTTAAGCCAGAGGTAGATGTAAGGTCAAGGTTTACCAGTAGTCTCTCAGTACAACCACCATTATACTGTACCAGTAGTCTCTCAGTACAACAACCATTATATTGTATCAGTAGTCTCGAAATATGACCACCATTATACTGTACCAGTAGTCTCTCAGTACAACCACCATTATACTGTACCAGTAGTCTCTCAGTACAACCACCATTATACTGTACCAGTAGTCTCTCAGTACAACCACCATTATACTGTACCAGTAGTCTCTCATTACAACCACCATTATACTGTACCAGTAGTCTCTCAGTACAACCACCATTATACTGTACCAGACACTCTTGGTTGACTGAGGGGGACAGGTGCCTGTGTTTACTAATGGACAGGTGCCTGTGTTTACTAATGGACAGGTGCCTGTGTTTACTAATGGACAGGTGCCTGTGTTTACTAATGGACAGATGCCTGTGTTTACTAATGGACAGGTGCCTGTGTTTACTAATGGACAGGTCTGTAGAAGATCCATGATGTGACCTGGGTGGTCCAACGTTTAGTGCCATAGTCGAGATGGGTAAGAATCTGACCCACTGCTCTTTGACTGGAACTAAAGTGTCAGAGTAACTAGGATCAGTTTTGCCTCTCTACCACACCTGCTGTCTCGACCTCTGAATACTCAACTATTAAAAGCCAACTGACATTTACTCCTGAGGTGCTGACCTGTTGCACCCTCGACAACTACTGTGATTATTATTTGACCCTGCTGGTCATATATAAACATTTGAACATCTTGAAGAACGATCTAGACTTAATGACCATGTACTGTTATAATTTCCACCCGGCACAACCAGAAGAGGACTGGCCGCCCCTCAGAGCCTGGTTCCTCTCTAGGTTTCTTAATAGGTTCCTGCCTTTCTAGGGAGTTTTTCCTAGCCACCGTGCTTCTACATCCTCATTGCTTGCTGCTGTTTGGGGTTTTAGGCTGGGTTTCTGTACAGCACTTTGTGACATCGGCTGATGTAAAAAGGGCTTTAAAAATACATTTGATTGATTGATTGATCCCAGATCAGCACTTATATATCTGATATGCTTTATAAATACATTTGATTGATTGATTGATTGATTGATCCCAGATCAGCACTTATATCTGAGATGCTTTATAAATTCGAGCCCTGATGCCAGTGTGTACTGTATGTATATGTGATGTACTGTACTGAGTATCTCTGACTGGGCCAACGGTACTATACGTTTCTAGTTCAGACCCAAGCTGCAACTATACAGTAATGCCTTACTCCATTATTACAGTAATGCCTTACTCCATTATTACAGTAATACAGTAATGCCGTACTCCATTATTACAGTAATGCCTTACTCCATTATTACAGTAATGCCTTACTCCATTATTACAGTAATGCCTTACTCCATTATTACATTATTACAGTAATGCCTTGCTCCATTATTACAGTAATGCCTTACTCCATTATTACAGTAATGCCTTACTCCATTATTACAGTAATACAGTAATGCCTTACTCCATTATTACAGTAATACAGTAATGCCTTACACCATTATTACAGTAATGCCTTACTCCATTATTACAGTAATACAGTAATGCCTTACTCCATTATTACAGTAATACAGTAATGCCTTACTCCATTATTACAGTAATGCAGTAATGCCCCTTATTTCTGATGATTATTTTGTTTACTGTCTTTTCTACCATTATCTCCTAACTTTTGCCCCACATGGAGGCTCTATGACTGTAGCTTATTGCCGCTTTGATGACTTATGATTGGCCAACGACAAGCTACACGCGCCACTCCTGTGAAAAGCAAAGAGCAGCAGCATGATTTATACAATTTCTCTCTCTATTGCAGCACTCGCTTTCGGATCTGTATGGGCCCTTCCGGATAAGTCAGTTAAAATTACACATACCAGAGACCCATGAAAATCATATCAGATACGACCCGTGACATTATTTAGAATTCTGGATCAGGATCCGCTAGGGTATCGGGTATTCGTGTATAGGTGGATCCGGAAAGACCTCTACTCTTCAACCTGTCAGCCTGTGCCAGATCTTTATCCAATACATCTCCATATTAAAACTGTTGTTTTCATGCCGTAGTCACAATGAAACCATATGCATTATGAAGATGGACCTTCTACATTTCTACATGTCAATTTGTTCGGATGCTGGTGCTATTCAGTTTATAGATTTGTTTTCCAAACCAAAACAAACAACTTTGGCCTGTATGTCATGCGTTGTTTAGTCTGACGTCAGTATGAAAGAATGACACACACTGAGAGTTCAAAACATTAAGAACACCTTCCTAATATTGAGTTCAGTTGAGCTTCAGACTGAATATGAAGATTGTCAAAGGGGAACCCGCTGTCCCCAACACAGTGGGCTGGAGGTGGATAGGGGTGTTCTGACACATTTATCAGAGC
>NC_092164.1:63819841-63892341 GCF_045791955.1 Oncorhynchus clarkii lewisi
CAATATTGCCATTAAATCTTAATCTTCACCATTACATCAGTACTACAACTACCATCATCATTACCACTACCACCACCACCATCACTAAACTGCTATCACTACCATCATCATTACTACTACCACCACCACCACCACTAAACTGCTATCACTATCATCATCATTACTACTTCTACCACCACCACCACCACTAAACTGCTATCACTACCATCATCATTACTACCACCACCACCACCACCACCACCACTATCATCGTCATTACTACTTCTACCACCACCACCACCACTAAACTGCTATCACTACCATCATCATTACTACTTCTACCACCACCACCACCACTAAACTGCTATCACTACCATCATCATTACTACCACCACCACCACCACCACCACCACTATCATCGTCATTACTACTACCATCACTACCACCACCACTAAACTGCTATCATTACCATCATCATTACTACTACCACCACCACCACCACCACCACCACTAAACTGCTATCACTACCATCATCATTACTACTACCACCACCACCACCACCACCACCACTAAACTGCTATCACTACCATCATCATTACTACTACTACCACCACCACCACCACCACCACTATCATCGTCATTACTACTACCATCACTACCACCACCACTAAACTGCTATCACTACCATCATCATTACTACTACCACCACCACCACCACCACCACCACTAAACTGCTATCACTACCACCACCACTAAACTGCTATCACTACCATCATCATTACTACTACCACCACCACCACCACCACCACTAAACTGCTATCACTACCATCATCATTACTACTACCACCACCACCACCACCACCACCACCACTAAACTGCTATCACTACCATCATCATTACTACTACCACCACCACCACCACCACCACCACTAAACTGCTATCACTACCACCACCACTAAACTGCTATCACTACCATCATCATTACTACTACCACCACCACCACCACCACCACTAAACTGCTATCACTACCATCATCATTACTACTACCACCACCACCACCACCACCACCACCACTAAACTGCTATCACTACCATCATCATTACTACCACCACCACCACCACCACTAAACTGCTATCACTACCATCATCATTACTACTTCTACCACCACCACCATCACTAAACTGCTATCACTACCATCATCATTACTACTTCTACCACCACCACCATCACTAAACTGCTATCACTACCATCATCATTACTACTACTACCACCACCACCACCACCACCACTAAACTGCTATCACTACCAACATCATTACTACTTCTACCACCACCACCACCACTAAACTGCTATCATTACCATCACCCTACTACCCATACCACTACTATTAGAATAATACTAATAATAATAACAATAGTACTAATTATAAGTAAGTTACTGTTTACTATGCAGATGTTATTATTCAGTGTCCCTCAGGCTATGGCAGGAAAATACATATTTGGCTGCAAGAGGAGCCATTGCTCCTTCACCCATAAGTATTTTGAGTTTTTCCTCTGGGTATAATAAGTTACAATTTACAATAAATGTAGTCATTTCTGTGAATAATGAATCTCTTGGTGAGGAATATTTCTCACAGTAAAGGAGAAAGTGCATCTCTGTTTCTCCCCCTCTCTCTCTCTCTCTCTCTCTCTCTATCTGTCTCTCTCTATCTGTCTCTCTGTCCTCTCTTTCTCTCTCTGTCTCTCTCTGTCTCTCTCCCGCTATGTCCCCTCTCTCTCTCTGTCCCCTCTCTCGCTCTGTCCCCCCTCTCTCTCTGCCCCCCCTCTCTCTCTCTCTCTCTCTCTCTGTCCCCTCTCCCTCTCTCTCCCTCTCTCTCTCTCTCTCTCTCTCTCTCTCTCTCTCTCTCTCTCTCTCTCTCTCTCTCTCTCTCTCTCTCTCTCTCTCGCTATGTCCCCCCTCTCTCTCTCTGCCCCCCCCTCTCTGTCTTTCTCTCTGTCACCTCTCTCTCTGCCCCCCCCCCTCTCTCTCTCTCTGCCCCCCCCCTCTCTCTCTCTCTGCCGTTCGTTCCTCTTAAAGGCATATCTGGATGAGTGTCGACCAGGTGAAAGGGTACTATAGGGAATAGGGTGCCATTTGGGACCTGTGGTTGCCAATCCCACACACACACCAAACACACTACATTAATTTAATTTGAAATTATGTTGTTGATTTGACAGTTTGTTTGCACAGTAGGGTTGTACCGTATGTATACTCCAGCACATTCTATCACTAAAAAGAGCATTACACAAGATAACTCAATCTGGACGTTTGTTATTTTTGACGATGCCTGCAGGTCCGTGAAATCATCTTTATCCACATTCTTCATCTCACTATGATAGTGTCACTGTCTCCCTCTTCCCCTGTTACGTGGGTAACGAGCTTTGGTGAAGCCTGGCTAAGCGTGAAATATTTTGGCAAAGAGCTGTCTGTCTGTCTGTCTGCCTGCCTGCCTGCCTGCCTGCCTGTCTGTCTGTCTGTCTGTCTGTCTGTCTGTCTGTCTGTCTGTCTGTCTGTCTGTCTGTCTGTCTGTCTGCCTGTCTGTCTGTCTGTCTGTCTGTCTGTCTGTCTGTCTGTCTGTCTGTCTGCCTGCCTGCCTGCCTGCCTGCCTGCCTGCCTGCCTGCCTGCCTGCCTGCCTGCCTGCCTGCCTGCCTGTCTGTCTGTGGAAGGAGCACTCTCACTCTTCATTCTCTGAGCTCCCTGACCCACAGCAATGACATCACGGATCAAAGACTGTGCCTAAAGGTCACTAAGGTCAAGGCCCTTGTGGGACTGACTGAAAGGCAATAAAGTTAGTGATACAAACGGTAGATTCAGAAACTTGAATTCATCTTATTTTCTCTTTCAAAGACCACCTTTACACTCTATAGTTCATGAGATTATGTTTTACTAATAGAAATCTTCAACCCGATTTTCAACCTGATATCAACCGATCTTCAACCTGATATTAACCGATCTTCAACCTGATATCAACCGATCTTCAACCTGATATCAACCGGTCTTCAACCTGATATCAACCGATCTTCAACCTGATATCAACCGATCTTCAACCTGATATCAACCGATCTTCAACCTGATATCAACCGGTCTTCAACCTGATATCAACCGATCTTCAACCTGATATCAACCGATCTTCAACCTGATATCAACCGATCTTCAACCTGATAGCGCTCGTACATACAACACTTTTTTTTTACGCAACTCCTTAAGCCACGTTGCCTGTAACTCAAAGCGGTGGCGACTGACAGGTACACGCCTCCAACATACTCAACTGCTCCACGACCACCAACACGGCCAGGGTTAGGACCTGATTACCAAAAAACGAACTGTAATCAGTTTCAGTTACCAGCTAAAATATAGTTTTTTTCTCCCAATACAAGCCAAGCGTTTGAAAGACTTGTCCGTAGAGCTCCGAGACATGATTGTGTCGAGGCATCTATTTGGGGAATGGTACCAAACAATTTATGCAGCATTGAAGGTCCCCACAAACACAGTGGCCATTATTCTTAAATGGAAGAGGTTTGGAACCACCAAGACTCTTCCTAGAGCTGGCCGCCCGGACAAACTGAGCAATTGGGGGAGAAGGGCGATGGTCACTCTGACAGAGCTCCAGAGTTCCTCTGTGGAGATGGGAGAATCTTCCAGAAGGACAACAGTTTCTGAAGCACTCCACCAATCAGGAATTTATGGTAGAGTTGCCAGACAGAAGCCACTCCTCAGTAAAAGGCACATGACAGCCCACTTGGAGTTTCCCAAAAGGCCACTAAAGGACTCGCAGACCATGAGAAACAAGATTCTCTGGTCTGATGAAACCAAAATTTCACTCTTTGGCCTGAATGCCAAGCGTCAGGTCTGAAGGAAACCTGGCACCATCCCTACGGTGAAGCATGGTGGTGTTAGCATCATGCTGTGGGGATGTTTTTCAGCGGCAGGGGCTAGGAGACTAGTCAAGATCGAGGGAAAGATGAACTGAGAAAAGTACAGAGAGATCCTTGGTGAAAACCTGCTCCAGAGCGCTCAGGACCTCAGACTGGGGTGAAGATTCACCTTCCAGCAGGACAACGACCCTAAGCACACAGCCAAGACAACACAGGATTGGCTTCGGGACAAGAATCTGAATGTCCTTGATTGGCCCAGCCATAGCCCGGACTTGAACCTGCTCACACATCTCCGGAAAGACCTAAAAATAGCTGTGCAGCGACGTTCCCCATTCAAACTGACAGAGCTTGAGAAGATCTGTAGAGAAGGATGGGAGAAACTCCCCAAATACAGATGTGCCAACCTTGTATAATCATACTCAAGAAGAGTAATTGCTGTCAAAGGTGCTTCAACAAAGTAAAGGGTCTGAATTTTTTTGTTTGTTTGAATTTTACCCCTTTTTCTCCCCAATTTCGTGGTATCCAATTGTTTTAGTAGCTACTATTTTGTATCATCACTACAACTCCCGTACGGGCTCGGGAGAGACGAAGGTTGAAAGTCATGCGTCCTCCGATACACAATCCAACCAAGCTGCACTGCTTCTTAACACAGCGCGCATCCAACCCTGAAGCCAGCCGCACCAATGTGTCGGAGGAAACACCGTGCACCTGGCAACCTTGGTTAGCGCGCACTGCGCCCGGGCCCGCCACAGGAGTCGCTGGTGCGCGATGAGACAAGGATTTCCCTACCGGCCTAACCCTCCCTAACCCGGACGACGCTAGGCCAATTGTGCGTCGCCCCACGGTCGCGGCCGGTTACGACAGAGCCTGGGCGCGAACCCAGAGTCTCTGGTGGCACAGCTGGCGCTGCAGTACAGCACCCTTAACCACTGCGCCACCCGGGAGGCCGTGGGTCTGAATACTTATATAAATTTGATATTTCAGGTTTATTTTTTAAACATTTGCAAAAATGTGTAAAAAATAGTTTTTGCTTTGTCATTATGGGGTATTTTCTGTCGATTGTTGAGGCCCAAAATGTTTTAGAAGGCTGTAACCTAACAAAATGTGGAAAAAGTCAAGGGGTCTGAATACTTTCCGAATGCACTGTAGCAAGTTGATGGTTATGAAGTAAAAGGGTTTCATGTATCTTCTTTAGTCTCTGAATGGGTAAATCCACAGTAAGTCAATAGGGCTAACTGGCTAGCTAGCTACCCACAAAGAATTGATAGCTTCAACACAAAAAAAATATAATTTTACAGTATATCATTTTTGTATCGTTATAGAAAATGATCAAGGTCCGGACGTCAGTGTTCTCATATGTAGTTACGGCCATGGAAACTAGTAACTGTAACAGATAATATTTGGTAAGTAACCTACCCAACCCTGCCCACGGGCCACCACGCAGACAGACACATTTTACCTTTTACCACAGGAATCTGTCCACTGATGGGAAGGAGAGGAGGAGGAGCTGGAGCAGCCAATGATGCCCAGAGGGAGTAAAGATGACTGACATCCCTCAGCCTGGGTACGTCCCAAATGGAACCCCAAGTACCCTATGGACTGTGGTCAACAGGGGTGCACTATGTAGGGCAAATGGAGCCATTTGGAACAAACCCTTTTTCTCCTCCATTAACTGCTTGTTTAAAGCTGCTTCTGACTAATAGCTAGAGGGGGAGGTATTGAATAACAGAGCCCTTGCTATTGCCTGTCCTCGAAATAATACCAACACCCGCTGAGATCCTGGTAATAATACTACACCTGCTGATATCCTGGTAATAATACCTCACCTGCTGATATCCTGGTAATAATACTACACCCAGTGATGTCCTGGTAATAATACTACACCCAGTGATGTTCTGGTAATAATACTACACCCAGTGATGTTCTGGTAATAATACCAACACCCGCTGAGATCCTGGTAATAATACTACACCCAGTGATATCCTGGTAATAATACCTCACCTGCTGATATCCTGGTAATAATACTACACCCAGTGATGTCCTGGTAATAATACTACACCCAGTGATGTTCTGGTAATAATACTACACCCAGTGATGTTCTGGTAATAATACTACACCCAGTGATGTTCTGGTAATAATACCAACACCCGCTGAGATCCTGGTAATAATACTACACCTGCTGATATCCTGGTAATAATACCTCACCTGCTGATATCCTGGTAATAATACTACACCCAATGATATCCTGGTAATAATACTACACCCAGTGATGTCCTGGTAATAATACTACACCCAGTGATATCCTGGTAATAATACTACACCCAGTGATATCCTGGTAATAATACTACACCCAGTGATGTCCTGGTAATAATACTACACCCAGTGATGTTCTGGTAATAATACTACACCCAGTGATGTCCTGGTAATAATACTACACCCAGTGATATCCTGGTAATAATACTACACCCAGTGATGTCCTGGTAATAATACTACACCCAGTGATGTCCTGGTAATAATACTACACCCAGTGATGTTCTGGTAATAATACTACACCCAGTGATGTTCTGGTAATAATACTACACCCAGTGATGTTCTGGTAATAATACTACACCCAGTGATATCCTGGTAATAATACTACACCCAGTGATATCCTGGTAATAATACTACACCCAGTGATATCCTGGTAATAATACTACACCCAGTGATGTCCTGGTAATAATACTACACCCAGTGTTGTCCTGGTAATAATACTACACCCAGTGTTGTGCTGGTAATAATACTACACCCAGTGATGTTCTGGTAATAATACTACACCCAGTGATGTCCTGGTAATAATACTACACCCAGTGTTGTCCTGGTAATAATACTACACCCAGTGTTGTCCTGGTAATAATACTACACCCAGTGATGTTCTGGTAATAATACTACACCCAGTGATGTTCTGGTAATAATACTACACCCAGTGATGTTCTGGTAATAATACTACACCCAGTGATGTTCTGGTAATAATACCTCACCTGCTGATATCCTGGTAATAATACTACACCCAGTGATGTTCTGGTAATAATACTACACCCAGTGATGTTCTGGTAATAATACTACACCCAGTGATGTTCTGTTAATAATACCTCACCTGCTGATATCCTGGTAATAATACTACACCCAGTGATGTTCTGGTAATAATACTACACCCAGTGATGTTCTGGTAATAATACTACACCCAGTGATGTTCTGGTAATAATACTACACCCAGTGATGTTCTGGTAATAATACTACACCCAGTGATGTCCTGGTAATAATACTACACCCAGTGATGTTCTGGTAATAATACTACACCCAGTGATGTTCTGGTAATAATACTACACCCAGTGATGTCCTGGTAATAATACTACACCCAGTGATGTTCTGGTAATAATACTACACCCAGTGATGTCCTGGTAATAATACTACACCCAGTGATGTTCTGGTAATAATACTACACCTGCTGATATCCTGGTAATAATACTACACCCAGTGATGTCCTGGTAATAATACTACACCCAGTGATGTTCTGGTAATAATACTACACCCAGTGATGTTCTGGTAATAATACTACACCCAGTGATGTCCTGGTAATAATACTACACCCAGTGATATCCTGGTAATAATACTACACCCAGTGATGTTCTGGTAATAATACTACACCCAGTGATGTTCTGGTAATAATACTACAACCGCTGATATCCTGGTAATAATACTCAATCAGAGGCAGCTGTCTATCATTGTCTCTGATTGGGGATCACATGTAAACTGTCATTTTCCTTTTGGGTTTTGTGGGATCTTGTTTTCTGTTTCGTGTCTGTACCTGACAGAACTGTGCGCTTTCGTTTTCACTTTGGTTATTTTGTTTGAGTGTTTTTTTGAAAATAAAAATCATGACCACTTTCCCGCTGTGCTTTGGTCCATACCAACGAGAGCCGTAACAATGATAATAATACTAACACCCGATGCTGTTCTGAGTGTATAAGTTCAGGATTCTTGGCCGAGTGCAGCTGGCTGATGGTGGGGTTTTAACTGGGCTGGGTGCAGCTGGCTAATGGTGAGGCCTTCACTGGGCTGGGTGCAGTTGGCTGATGGTGGGGTTTTAACTGGGCTGGGTGCAGCTGGCTAATGGTGAGGCCTTCACTGGGCTGGGTGCAGTTGGCTGATGGTGGGGTTTTAACTGGGCTGGGTGCAGCTGGCTGATGGTGAGGTCTTCACTGGGCTGGGTGCAACTGGCTGATGGTGGGGTTTTAACTGGGCTGGGTGCAGCTGGCTGATGGTGGGGTTTTAACTGGGCTGGGTGCAGCTGGCTGATGGTGAGGTCTTCACTGGGTGCAGCTGGCTGGTGGTGAGGTTTTAACTGGGCTGGGTGCAGCTGGCTGATGGTGAGGTCTTCACTGGGTGCAGCTGGCTGGTGGTGAGGTTTTAACTGGGCTGGGTGCAGCTGGCTGATGGTGAGGTCTTCACTAGGCTGGGTGCAGCTGGCTGATGGTGAGGTCTTCACTGGGCTGGGTGCAGCTGGCTGATGGTGAGGTTTTAACTGGGCTGGGTGCAGCTGGCTGATGGTGAGGTCTTCACTGGGTGCAGCTGGCTGGTGGTGAGGTTTTAACTGGGCTGGGTGCAGCTGGCTGATGGTGAGGTCTTCACTAGGCTGGGTGCAGCTGGCTGATGGTGAGGTCTTCACTGGGCTGGGTGCAGCTGGCTGATGGTGGGGTTTTCACTGGGCTGGGTGCAGCTGGCTGATGGTGAGGTCTTCACTGGGCTGGGTGCAACTGGCTGATGGTGGGGTTTTAACTGGGCTGGGTGCAGCTGGCTGATGGTGGGGTTTTAACTGGGCTGGGTGCAGCTGGCTGATGGTGAGGTCTTCACTGGGTGCAGCTGGCTGGTGGTGAGGTTTTAACTGGGCTGGGTGCAGCTGGCTGATGGTGAGGTCTTCACTAGGCTGGGTGCAGCTGGCTGATGGTGAGGTCTTCACTGGGCTGGGTGCAGCTGGCTGATGGTGAGGTTTTAACTGGGCTGGGTGCAGCTGGCTGATGGTGAGGTCTTCACTGGGTGCAGCTGGCTGGTGGTGAGGTTTTAACTGGGCTGGGTGCAGCTGGCTGATGGTGAAGTCTTCACTAGGCTGGGTGCAGCTGGCTGATGGTGAGGTCTTCACTGGGCTGGGTGCAGCTGGCTGATGGTGGGGTTTTCACTGGGCTGGGTGCAGCTGGCTGATGGTCAGGTCTTCACTGGGCTGGGTGCAGCTGGCTGATGGTGAGGTCTTTACTGGGCTGGGTGCAGCTGGCTGATGGTGGGGTTTTCACTGGACTGGGTGCAGCTGGCTGATGGTGAGGTCTTCACTGGGCTGGGTGCAGCTGGCTGATGGTGGGGTTTTAACTGGGCTGGGTGCAGCTGGCTGATGAAGAAGGCCTTCACTGGGCGCAGCTGGCTGATGGTGAGGCCTTCACTGGGCTGGGTGCAGCTGGCTGATAGTGAGGCCTTCACTGGGCTGGGTGCAGCTGGCTGATGGTGAGGCCTTCACTGGGCTGGGTGCAGCTGGCTGATGGTGAGGTCTTCACTGGGCTGGGTGCAGCTGGCTGATGGTGAGGTCTTCACTGGGCTGGGTGCAGCTGGCTGATGGTGAGGTCTTCACTGGGCTGGGTGCAGCCGGCTGATGGTGAGGCATTCACTGGGCTGGGTGCAGCTGGCTGATGGTGAGGTCTTCACTGGGCTGGGTGCAGCTGGCTGATGGTGAGGTCTTCACTGGGCTGGGTGCAGCTGGCTTTTCTTGAGCAGGAAGGATGCCACCACCTGGCATCCCTCAGTGCCACACAGTGAAACAAGCAGCTGTGTCTGGCCCAACACTGTCTCCACACCACTTCATTTCTACGTTGCCAAGTTTGTTGTTTTCACTAGACTGTTAAGACAGGCAGGGATCTCCTCTGAGTTATCCTTAAAACACAGTGCTCCAAATTACTGTAGCAGCGGAAAACCTGTTTCTCTTGAATTACTTTATTGTGAGGATGAGAGTACATGGTCATCTTCTCTTTAAAACACATTTGAAAGACTTAAAACACGGTGCTCTAAATTACTGTACCAGCGGAAAACCTGTTTCTCTTGAATTACTTTATTGTGAGGATGAGAGTACATGGTCATCCTCTCCTTAAAACACATTTGAAAGTCTTAAAACACGGTCCAGTTTCTGTTTCTAAAGATGTCCTCTCTGAACCTTTGCAATGCGGCAGGGGTAAATAATTAGAGAAATTGGTTTCCACATTGAAGGAATCTTCGAGTTTAAAGATGAATGTGTGGCGTTTGGTGCTTTGTTTCACGTGTGAACTACATGTAGTGGAAGTCCTCGCTTCAGCTTGTTTTAACGCCCCAGCTCAACATTTGACGCACTCGACGGCACAAGAAACTTACTGCAGTAACTACAAAAGAGAGACAGAGAGACAGAGAGAGGGACAGAGAGAGAGACAGAGAGAGAGACAGAGAGGGACAGAGAGAGAGAGGGACAGAGAGAGAGAGAGAGAGAGAGGGACAGAGAGACAGAGAGAGAGAGGGACAGAGAGGGACAGAGAGAGAGAGAGAGAGAGAGAGAGGGGGGGGGACAGAGAGGGACAGAGAGACAGAGAGAGAGAGAGAGGGAGAGAGGGACAGAGAGGGACAGAGAGACAGAGAGAGAGAGAGAGGGAGAGAGAGAGACGGAGACAGAGAAAGACATGACTAAGAGTAGCCGGAGGGTCTTGTGTGATACTAGCGGCGCCATGGTCCTCCTAGGGGAGATTACATGTACAGTATGTAAGCTGCGTGCCTCGAGGGCACCTGCTAAGGATTTTAGAATAAGGAATTCCTTGCATTCATGTTTTCTCCTCTCAGCAGTGACCCCAGAGTTCACACACAATCATTTCAGAGGTGCAGAAGTAGGGCTTGATTACTTGTTTCCAGCTCTCTCCGCTGATGTAACAGTCTAGCTCCTCATCACTCCTGCATTCCACAAACACATGGAGGGGATTTGGAAAATAACAGCTTGACAGCTGATGCTAACTTGATGATATTTGGAGTCATGAGCGACCTAAGTTAGCAGATGTAGGTGAACTGTGCTTAAATGGCAGTAAACAGTGGTAGTGCATTTGAATTGGCTATAAGCAGTGGTAGTGTAGTTTCAGTTTATCTGTCTGTAAGCAGTAGTATTGCAGTTTCAGTTTATATGGCTATAACTAGTGGAAGTGCAGTTTATCTTCGTATGAACTACCACTAGTTATAGCCATATAAACTGAACTACCACTAGTTATAGCCATATAAACTGAACTACCACTAGTTATAGCCATATAAACTGAACTACCACTAGTTATAGCCATATAAACTGAACTACCACTAATTATAGCCATATAAACTGAACTACCACTAATTATAGCCATATAAACTGAACTACCACTAGTTATAGCCATATAAACTGAAACTACCACTAGTTATAGCCATATAAACTGAACTACCACTAATTAAAGCCATATAAACTGAAACTACCACTAGTTATAGCCATATAAACTGAACTACCACTAGTTATAGCCATATAAACTGAACTACCACTAGTTATAAGAAGATAAAATGAACTACCACTAGTTATAGCCATATAAACTGAACTACCACTAGTTATAGCCATATAAACTGAAACTATCACTAGTTATAGCCATATAAACTGAAACTACCACTAGTTATAGCCATATAAACTGAACTAACACTAAATATAGCCATATAAACTGAACTACCACTAGTTATAGCCATATAAACTGAACTACCACTAGTTATAGCCATATAAACTAAAACTACCACTAATTATACGAAGATAAACTGAACTACCACTAGTTATAGCCATATAAACTAAAACTACCACTAGTTATAGCCATATAAACTGAAACTACCACTAGTTATAGCCATATAAACTGTACTACACCTAAATATACGAAGATAAACTGAAATACCACTAGTTATAGCCATATTAACTGTACTACCACTAGTTATAGCCATATAAACTGAAACTACCACTAATTATACGAAGATAAACTGAACTACCACTAGTTATAGCCATATAAACTGAAACTACCACTAGTTATAGCCATATAAACTGAACTACCACTAATTATAGCCATATAAACTGAAACTACCACTAGTTATAGCCATATAAACTGAACTAACACTAAATATAGCCATATAAACTGAAACTACCACTAATTATAGCCATATAAACTGAACTACCACTAGTTATAGCCATATAAACTGAAACTACCACTAGTTATAGCCATATAAACTGAACTACCACTAATTATAGCCATATAAACTGAACTACCACTAATTATAGCCATATAAACTGCACTACAGCTAGTTATAGCCATATAAACTGAACTACCACTAATTATAGCCATATAAACTGAACTACCACTAGTTATAGCCATATAAACTGAAACTACCACTAGTTATAGCCATATAAACTGAAACTACCACTAGTTATAGCCATATAAACTGTACTACACCTAAATATACGAAGATAAACTGAACTACCACTAGTTATAGCCATATTAACTGTACTACCACTAGTTATAGCCATATAAACTGAAACTACCACTAATTATACGAAGATAAACTGAACTACCACTAGTTATAGCCATATAAACTGAAACTACCACTAGTTATAGCCATATAAACTGAACTACCACTAATTATAGCCATATAAACTGAAACTACCACTAGTTATAGCCATATAAACTGAACTAACACTAAATATAGCCATATAAACTGAAACTACCACTAATTATAGCCATATAAACTGAACTACCACTAGTTATAGCCATATAAACTGAAACTACCACTAGTTATAGCCATATAAACTGAACTACCACTAATTATAGCCATTTAAACTGAACTACCACTAATTATAGCCATATAAACTGCACTACAGCTAGTTATAGCCATATAAACTGAACTACCACTAATTATAGCCATATAAACTGAACTACCACTAGTTATAGCCATATAAACTGAAACTACCACTAGTTATAGCCATATAAACTGAAACTACCACTAGTTATAGCCATATAAACTGTACTACACCTAATTATACGAAGATAAACTGAACTACCACTAGTTATAGCCATATAAACTGAAACTACCACTAGTTATAGCCATATAAACTGAACTACCACTAATTATAGCCATATAAACTGCACTACAGCTAGTTATAGCCATATAAACTGAACTACCACTAATTATAGCCATATAAACTGAACTACCACTAGTTATAGCCATATAAACTGAACTACCACTAGTTATAGCCATATAAACTGACCTACCACTAGCTATAGCCATATAAACTGAACTACCACTAGTTATAGCCATATAAACTGAAACTACCACTAGTTATAGCCATATAAACTGAAACTACCACTAGTTATAGCCATATAAACTGAAACTACCACTAGTTATAGCCATATAAACTGAACTACCACTAGTTATAGCCATATAAACTGCACTACAGCTAGTTATAGCCATATAAACTGAACTACCACTAATTATAGCCATATAAACAACACTACCACTAGTTATAGCCATATAAACTGAACTACCACTAGTTATTGCCATATAAACTGAACTACCACTAGTTATAGCCATATAAACTGAACTACCACTAGTTATTGCCATATAAACTGAACTACCACTAGTTATAGCCATATAAACTGAACTACCACTAGTTATAGCCATATAAACTGTACTACCACTAATTATATGAAGATAAACTGAACTACCACTAGTTATAGCCATATAAACTGAACTACCACTAGTTATAGCCATATAAACTGAAACTACCACTAGTTAAAGCCATATAAACTGAACTACCACTAGTTATAGCCATATCAACTGTACTACCACTAATTATACGAAGATAAACTGAACTACCACTAGTACAGTATATATGGATATTAGCAGTGGTAGTGTAGTTTATATGGCTATAACTACGTCTATAACTAGTGGTAGTTTCAGTTTATATGGCTATAACTAGTGGTAGTTCAGTTTATATGGTATAACTAGTGGTAGTTCAGTTTATATGGCTATAATTAGTGGTAGTTCAGTTTATCTTCATATAATTAGTGGTAGTACAGTTTATATGGCTATAACTAGTGGTAGTTTCAGTTTCTATGGCTATAATTAGTGTTAGTTTCAGTTTATATGGCTATAACTAGTGGTAGTTCAGTTTATATGACTATAACTAGTGGTAGTTTCAGTTTATATGGCTATAACTAGTGGTAGTTTCAGTTTATATGGCTATAACTAGTGGTAGTTTCAGTTTATATGGCTATAATTAGTGGTAGTTTCAGTTTATATGGCTATAACTAGTGGTAGTTCAGTTTATATGGCTATAACTAGTGGTAGTTTCAGTTTATATGGCTATAACTAGTGGTAGTTCAGTTTATATGGCTTTAACTAGTGGTAGTGCAGTTTATATGGCTTTTAGCAGTGGGATTGTAGTTTCTTCATAGGCTCTTATATGTTTTATGCCATGAAACACAATAGCAATAATCCTGATTGACACATTTAAATTTCCTTGAAATCAAAACCAAATGTTTTATTTGGTCAAAGCACGTTTAATGTCAACAGGATATTGAAACGTTACTATACCATTGCCGTGAGCGCAAAATATCACAATCAGAACTCATTTAAATGTAACTAGAGTCTCAGAGATGTAGTTACGTGTACATTCCTGTGCTTCAGGGAACAATGTCCTAAGGTTTCTCAAAATGGTTTGCTATGTTCTTCTTCTTTCACTCTTTCTCTCGCTCTCTCTCTTTCTTTTACCTCTCTCTTTTTAAAACTACAGTCATACATTTGAGAACCTCCATTTTCCAGACTTCTTATGGCATGTGGCTCACCTCACAGTGCATGTTTGGCTGATCAGATCATCCTTTGATTTCTGGTCAGAATGGCAGCCTATCCCTACGTGGCGCTCTACTTCTGACCAAAACCCACACTAGGACTCTACCCACACTAGGACTCTACCCACACTAGGACTCTACCCACACTAGGACTCTATCCACACTAAGACTCTAGCCACACTAGGACTCTACCCACTCTAGGACTCTACCTACACTAGGACTTTACCCACACTAGGACTTTACCCACACTAGGACTCTACCCACACTAAGACTCTAGCCACACTAGGACTCTACCCACACTAGGACTCTACCCACACTAGGACTCTACCCACACTAGGATTCTACCCACACTAGGACTCTATCCACACTAGGACTCTACCCACACTAGGACTCTACCCACACTAGGACTCTATCCACACTAGGACTCTACCCACACTAGGACTCTACCCACACTAGGACTCTACCCACACTAGGACTCTACCCATACTAGGACTCTACCCACACTAGGACTCTACCCACACTAGGACTCTACCCACACTAGGACTCTATCCACACTAGGACTCTACCCACACTAGGACTCTACCCACACTAGGAATCTACCCACACTAGGACTCTACCCATACTAGGACTCTACCCACACTAGGACTCTACCCACACTAGGACTCTACCCATACTAGGACTCTACCCACACTAGGACTTTACCCACACTAAGACTCTACCCACACTAAGACTCTATCCACACTAGGACTCTACCCACACTAAGACTCTATCCACACTAGGACTCTACCCACACTAGGACTCTACCCACACTAGGACTTTACCCACACTAAGACTCTACCCACACTAAGACTCTATCCACACTAGGACTCTACCCACACTAAGACTCTATCCACACTAGGACTCTACCCACACTAAGACTCTACCCACACTAGGACTCTACCAACACTAGGACTCTACCCACACTAGGACTCTACCCACACTAGGACTCTACCCACACTAAGACTCTACCCATACTAGGACTCTACCCACACTAGGACTTTACCCACACTAAGACTCTACCCACACTAAGACTCTATCCACACTAGGATTCTACCCACACTAGGACTCTACCCACACTAGGACTCTATCCACACTAGGACTCTATCCACACTAGGACTCTACCCACACTAAGACTCTACCCACACTAGGACTTTACCCACACTAGGACTCTACCCACACTAGGACTCTACCCACACTAGGACTTTACCCTCTACCCACACTAAGACTCTACCCACACTAGGGCTCTACTTATACTAGGTTGCTACCCATACTAGGTCGCTACCCATACTAGGTCGCTACCCATACTAGGGCTTAACCCATACAAGGACTCTACCCATAGTAGAGTGTGAGTGCACTAGATAGGGAATTGAGTGCACTAGATAGGGAATTGGTTACCATTTGGGACACAACCTTGGCGTGGTGTGAGACTGCAGGAGTTATGTATGTATGTGTGTGTGTGTGTGTGTGTGTGTGTGTGTGTGTGTGTGTGTGTGTGTGTGTGTGTGTGTGTGTGTGTGTGTGAGAGAGAGAGGGAGGAGGGTGTGACGGGAGAGCCCCCACCTGGAAGTACTTGTCAGGGGTCAAGGGTCAATGCTATTGAACTGGAGTGACAACATCCATACATAAACAAGCAGACACCAATCAGTGTAAGAAGAGAGAGGTTTGGTTTCCGTGCGCCCCCCACCCCACCCGCTCTTTTAGTTCCAGTCTCAGAATTTTATTTGATGCTATTACATTGTTGTTACACAGGTATTACACCATAATGCAACCCTCATGTGTATATTAATTGTGAAAATGTGTATCACGTGTAACCAAGACTTGCAATGCATCATATTCGATGGGTCATCTTTAAAAAAAAAAAACTCTCTACATGTTGTCCAATTCCTCAGAATTTCTTAAAACAAATGCAACCATGCCAAGTAGCTGGATTAAAAACACATTTATCAAAAAGTTCAAAACCAAGGGAGAAGAAAATACATTACTCTGACAAAAAAATTAAACAATTATTTTTAAATTACAGGTCAAACCTGGTCTGCATCCCAAATAATATAATAATAATTATAAATGCTATTTAGCAGACACTTTTATCCAAAGCAATTTACAGTCATGCATGCATGGATTTTACATATGAGTGGTCCTAAATGACACCCTATTCCCTACATAGTATGGACCCTGGTCAAACGTAGTGCACTATGTTGGTCATAGGGTGCTAATTGGTACCCATGCCCTTTTCTTCCCTGGACATGTCCTTGAAAGTGCTGCATTCGTTCCAAGTAACAGAATTCCTGAACACAATGATAGGAAACATTAAAATGCACTAACATCATGCATTATTGGGCGGCAGGGTAGCCTAGTGATTAGAGCGTTGGACTAGTAACCGGAAGGTTGCAAGTTCAAATCCCCGAGCTGACAAGGTACAAATCTGTCGTTCTGCCCCTGAACAGGCAGTTAACCCACTGTTCCTAGGCCGTCATTGAAAATAAGAATTTGTTCTTAACTGACTTGCCTAGTTAAATAAAGATAAAATAAACTAAAAATTATTATCCAGGATCAAAATCATGTAGAAACTGGTTCTATTCCCTACATACTATATAATATAAGCCCTGGTCAAAAGTAGTGCACTACCTAGGGAATATAGTGCCATTTGGGATACAGACAGATTGGAAGTCATCCACAGAGGTTGTTCGCCTCCACAGCGACAGAGTAGAATAGGTGTCACACTGTTTCTTCATAGGACTGATTAGTCAACCCTTTTGGATCAGCTGTGTATTTCCTCCACAGTTTTCAAGGTCCAGAAAGGCACATTAGCAGGCTAGTCCTATCGTGTTTATTTTAGCAGGATGTATCGACGTTAACGGATAGGCCTACCATTGGAAAACACGGCCTTCTAAATGCGCTGTTTGTTGTGGATCATCACTCTCCCAAGTCGTCCTACAATTTACGTGGCCATCAATACGTTCACACATGCCCAGTTATTCAGGCAAACTTACCGTGATCTCTGCCTCCTCTCCACTCCGAGCAGCCTCGTGCAACTAGAACCAAGACCGCTTAAATAGAATGCGTTTTTGATTGTTTGAGGGACAAGGGGAAACAAACCTCTGAAAGTGACCCAAACGACAGCTCTCGTTATTGTTCCCCACTCTTTTTGTAGTTATCACTGTAGTGTGAACGCTCCTGTTCACTTGAATTATAACTTTTTTCAAATTTGAATTTGAATCTTTATAGTTATCGTCCTTTGTGTGGATGGCCCTTTTAGTCGTTGTTTGTTTACTTTATATTGTATAGTGAGGATGCAAACTGTATACTAAAGAGTCCATGATTAACAGCCTAGACATAAACAAAACACAAGACGTGTGATTTCCAATTGTCCGAAATGCACAACACAATCCCTTTCCAAATGTGTATTAAAGAGTCCATGAATAACCGAGTGTCAGCTACTCTTACAGCTAAATAAACCCACAAACATAATCTCCAAGAGATCAGCAACAACAACCGAATGCACTTCACAATCACTTTCCAAACAATAAGATGACCTGTCCATATCCATCTTATCAAACCAACAGTGTCTGTTTTAACTGATAACACCTTTCCACGGTCTTAAGAATGCTCTTCACATTCTGTTTCCCTACAACAAAAAAACACAATAAACAACAAAGATATTAGATAATCACCAAAACGAAGACAAGATGAACTGCGTGTAAAGTTTACAGAACGTTTTTGAAATATCGTCATGACGCATGATGGTGCGGTTAGCCTAAATCAAAAGTAGTATAAGGGTCAACGTGGCTACGATGGCTTGGCCCTCTATAGAATAAGAGTACATATTGATTCAAGGTCACCAGAACTTCTCAGCAGATCAGGTCTCTTATTTTGTCTATTCAGCGCTCTCTGCTCACAACATCCCCGCGGGGGGGGGTTCGCGCTCTTCGTGTCTCTGCTTATCGAGGAATGCCAGACATTCCACAGTGCCACTGTGTGTTTGTGTGTGTGTGTGTGTGTGTGTGTGTGCGCGTGCGCGCGTGTGTGTGTGTGTGCTTGTGTGTGTGCTTGTGTGTGTATGCTTGTGTGTGTGCGTGTGTGTGTGTGCGTGTGTGTGTGCTTGCGTGCGTGTGTGCGTGTGTGTGTGTGATGTGCGTGAGTCTGTGCGTGTGTGTGCGTGTGTGTGTGTCAATCTCTGTATGCATACTCTAATCTGAGCGCAGACATGAAAATAACATGTGAATTCACCTCTTCGGAATTCCAAACACTTGTAGCTCCACGAGCCAAAACAAGGGGATGGTTTCCTGCTTTGTTCACCCGTCCAAAGCCAGCCTCTCCTCCCAGTGGTGTAAAGTACTTCAAGTAAAAACACTATAAAGTACTACTTAAGTAGATTTTTGTTACATTACTTTACTATTTATATTTTGGACAACTTTTACTTCACTACATTCCTAAAGAAAATGATGTACTTTTTACTCCGTACATTTTCCCTGACATCCAAAAGTACTAGTTACATTTTGAATGCTTAGCAGGACAGGAAAATGCTCAAATTCACACACTTATCAAGAGAACATCCCTGGCCATCTCTTCTGCCTCTGATCTGGCGCACTCACTAAACACAAATGCTTCGGTTGTAAATGAGTGTTGAAGTGTGCCTCTAGCTTTGCTTAAATAAGTATAAAAAAATAAAAATGAATAGTTTGTCTGGTTCAATTAATATAAGGAGTGTTAAATGATTTATACGTTTTATTTTGATACTTAAGTATATTTACTTTAGATACTTAAGTATATTAAAAACCAATTAATTTACTTTAAATTACTTTTATACTCAAGTAGTGCAATATTTGACTGAGTGACTTTCACTTGAGTAATTTTCAATGAAGGTATCTTTACTTTTAATCAAGTATGACAGTGTGATATTTTTCCCACCACTGCCTCCCCCCCCCCCACCTTCCACAACATTCTCATATTATTCAAAAGTGTGGCAAATTAGGGGAGAAAATCTAAAAAGCCTTTAACCTGTATCCCAAATGGAACCCTATTCAATATTTGGTGCACTGCTTTTAACCAGGGGCCTATGGAAAAAGGGTGCAAATTAGGAAGGGTTCTTTTTTAACTCTCCATCGTCATTTTCCATTTCAGCCCGTTCTATTGACCAGCTGTGTCCCTTCATTTTGGCTGGCTATGACGCATTCTTCTTCTTTTTTGTTTAAACCTTTATTTAACTAGGCAAGTCAGTTAAGAACACATCCTTATTTTCAATGACAGCCTATACCTTGTCAGCTCGGGGATTTGAACTTGCAACCTTTCGGTTACTAGTCCAATGCTCTAAACACTAGGCTACCCTGCCGCCCCAGAAGTTGACCTTCTATTGGTAACTATTTCATTAACATACTGCCCAGTTGACCTGTTTCATTAACATACTGCCCAGTTGACCTGTATCATTAACGTACTGCCCAGTTTACCTGTATCATTAACATACTGCCCAGTTTACCTGTATCATTAACGTACTGCCCAGTTGACCTGTTTCATTAACATACTGCCCAGTTGACCTGTTTCATTAACGTACTGCCCAGTTTACCTGTTTCATTAACATACTGCACAGTTGACCTGTTTCATTAACATACTGCCCAGTTGACCTGTTTCATTAACATAATGCCCAGTTTATCTGTTTCATTAACGTACTGCACAGTTTCATCCGCTTGACATATTCCCAAGGTATCTACTTGTTAGTATAATTCCCTGTTGATTCAGTGGTCACTGAGGAGCAGTGGGATTTGTTCAGCTCTAGGAGGAGGCAATAAATCTAAGTGGTTTTAACGGTTTTCCTCCTCTTCTGAGGAGGAGTACGAAGGATCGGACCAATATGCAGCGTGGTAAGTGTTCGTCATTTTATTAAACTGAACTGAACACTACAATACAAAGTAACAAAAAGAATAACCGAAACAGATCCGTCTGATAACTAAAACAAACACAGAAAACAACTACACACAACCCGTAGTGGGAAAACAGGCTGCCTAAGTAAGGTTCTCAATTAGAGACAACGATTGACAGCTGCCTCTGATTGGGAACCATACCAGGCCAAAACCAGAAATACAAAACATAGAACAAAAACAGAGTGCCCGCCCCAACTGACGCCCTGACCAAACTAAAATAGAGACATAAAAAAGGAACTAAGGTCAGGACGTGAGAGTGGTACAATATGCTACTTAATCATATTATCACTGTATGATTATATTCTAAAGCAAATAAAAATGTCTCACTGCAGGTTGACACACACACACACACACACACACACACACACACACACACACACCATAGAATTCCTTACAATGGCACCGGCACTTTTTCTCCAGTAAAAAAAAAAATGGAATGAGTATGAAGCATTCAAACATTTGGGGAAGTATTGCTTAAATAAACAATGGGAAGGGGGATGGGAGGATACGCCACAAAGAGGGGGGTCTTTTATTGCAAAGGTTGATTGTTCTCGAAGTTTAAACAATGTGCGCTCAGGCCATCGTGGACTGGCATTCTAATAACAAACAATCCTCCTTACACAACCTGGGTTGTTGGGAAGTGGAGGAGGCTGGGGTTTAGCAGAGGAGACTGGGGTTTAGCAGAGAAGGCTAGGGTTTAGCGGAGGAGGCTAGGGTTTAGCGGAGGAGGCTGGGGATTAGCGGAGGAGGCTGGGGTTTAGCGGAGGAGGCTGGGGATTAGCGGAGGAGGCTGTGGTTTAGCAGAGGAGGCTGGGGTTTAGCAGAAGAGGCTGGGGTGTAGCGGAGGAGGCTGGGGTTTAGCGGAGGAGGCTGGGATTTAGCGGAGGAGGCTGAGGTTTAGCGGAGGAGGCTAGGGTTTAGCGGAGGAGGCTGGGGATTAGCGGAGGAGGCTGGGGTTTAGCAGAGGAGGCTGGGGTTTAGCGGAGGACGCTGGGGTTTTGCAGAGGAGGCTGGGGTTTTGCAGAGGAGGCTGGGGATTAGCGGAGGAGGGTGGGGTTTAGCTGGAGGAGGCTGGGGTTTAGCAGAGGAGGCTGGGTTTAGCGGAGGAGGCTGGGGTTTAGTGGAGGAGGCTGGGGTTTAGCGGAGGAGGCTGGGGTTTAGTGGAGGAGGCTGGGGGTTAGCTGGAGGAGGCTGGGGTTTAAGCAGAGGAGGCTGGGGTTTAGCAGAGGAGGCTGGGGTTTAGTGGAGGAGGCTAGGGTCTAGCGAAGGAGGCTAGGATTTAGTGGAGGAGGCTGGGGATTAGCGGAGGAGGCTGTGGTTTAGGGGAAGAGGCTAGGATTTAGTGGAGGAGGCTGGGGTTTAGAGGAGGAGGCTAGGATTTAGTGGAGGAGGCTAGGGTTTAGCGGAGGAAGCTAGGGTTTATTGGAGGAGGCTAGGGTTGACTAGTCCTATGGGTCCTGGACAAAACGAATGCACTAGTGAACAGGTTGCCATTTGTGACATAGCCTATCTGCCTGGGCGACATTGGATCCCAATAACAGGAACTCCACAGCAGCTCCTGCAACCCAGCAGATAGGAACCAACACTCAGGCTGTATGAGTCTGAGACCAGAGACTGTCCTTACTGTATGAGAGGTCTGTAGGTTAGGATACTCTATGATTAGTTTATTTTCTCATGCATGGAGAATTTAAAGAGACAATCTTTAATTATTTAATTCGCTAGAAGACTCCTGATATGTCCAGGAGTGATAAGTATATTTTTTTGTCTTTATCTGTTGTTATCTAGTAGTCTTTTTGCTAGCTAGGGCCATCTACTTTAAGTGCTACCTGTCTTCCCAGTAGCATACTTGGTGTGTGAACCGCTGTCTGCTCATAATTTACAGATGATTGTTGACACATCAATCAGGATTAAGGTGCAGTGCAAATTGTGACTGATGTTGTTTTTGTAATCTGTGGCTGTATTGGAGGGGGAGTGGTTTATCCTCTCTAGGGCAATTAACAATTACTGTTAATACTTCAGTCTCCCCTGTTTTCTCAGCAAGCAGCAGTGTCAGCGGCGGTCTTGTTGCCAAAACTAAGACGGTTCTGCTGAGTTGTTCTGCAGGACGGAAAGAGAGGAAGACTCCACTCTCTCACTTGACTCTCTTACCTAGTTATTTTCTGATGATCTCATTTGGCTCTTTTGTAGCATTGGCTATCACTTCCTGAACATGTGAACTGTACCAACCAACCTATAAATAACGGTCAATTGAGCATTCTCGAACATATACAGTGGCTTGGAAAAGTATTCCCCCCATTGGCATTTTTCCTATTTTGTTGCCTTACAACCTGGAATTCACACACCCAAAGTCAGTACTTTGTAGAGCTACCTTTTGCAGCAATTACAGCTGCACGTCTCTTGGGGTATGTCTATAAGCTTGGCACATCTAGCCACTGGGATCCTTGCCCATTCTTCAGGGCAAAACTGCTCCAGCTCCATCAAGTTGGATGGGTTCCCCTGGTGTACAGCAATCTTTGTCAAACCACAGATTCTCAATTGGATTGAGAATCTGAGAATCCAAGACATTTAAATGTTTCCCCTTAAACCACTCGAGTGTTGCTTTAGCAGGATGCTTAGAGTTATTGTCTGGCTGGAAGGTGAACCTCCGTCCCAGTCTCAAATCTATTGAAGACTGAAACAGGTTTTCCACAAGAATTTCCCCGTATTTAGCGCCATTCATCATTCCTTCAATTCTGACCAGTTTCCCAGACTGATGCTGCCACCACCATTCTTCACTGTGGGGATAGTGTTCTCAGGGTGATGAGAGGTGTTGGGTTTGCGCCAGACATAACATTTTCCTTGATGGTCAAAAAGCTACATTTTAGCCTCATCTAACCAGAGTACCTCCTTCCATATGTTTGGGGAGTCTCTCACATGCCTTTTGGCGAACACCAAACGTGTTTGCTTATTTTTTTCTTTAAGCAATGGCTTTTTTTCTGGCCAGTCTTCCGTAAAGCCATACTCTGTGGAGTGTACAGCTTAAAGTGGTCCTATGGACAGATACTCCAAACTCCGCTGTGGAATTTTGCAGCTCCTTCAGGGTTATCTTTGGTCTCTTTGTTGCCTCTCTGATGAATTCCCTCCTTGCCTGGTCCGTGAGTTTTGGTGGGCGGCCCTCTTTTGGCAGGTTTGTTGTGGTACCATATTCTTATCATTTTCAATAATGGATTTAATGGTGCTCCGTGGGATGTTCAAAGTTTCTGATATTTTTTTATAACCCAACCCTGATCTGTACTTCTCCACAACTTTGTCCCTGACATGTTTGGAAAGCTTCTTGGTCTTCATGGTGCCGCTTGCTTGGTGGTGCACCTTGCCTAGTGGTGTTGCAAACTCTGGGGCCTTTCAGAACAGGTGTATATCTACTGAGATCATGTGACAGATCATGTGACACTTAGATTGCACACAGATGGACTTTATTTAACTAATTATATGACTTCTGAAGGTAATTGGTTGCACCAGATGTTATTTAGGGGCTTCATAGTAAAGGGGGTGAAAAATTATGCACGCACCACTTTACCATTTTTTTATTTCTTTATTTAATTTTTTATTTTATTTTTTCCAATTTGGACAATTTTGTGTTTGTCCATTACATGAAATACAAATAAATATCAATTTAATTACAGGTTGCAGTGCAACAAAATAGGAAAAATGCCAAGAGGGTTGAATACTTTTGCAAGGCACTATATGTGTGTGTTTTCTATACCTGTTTGCTCCTCTCCCTGTAGGCTTTACAGACGCTCCCCAACCCTTGGCAGCAACCCTTCTAATTTAGTGTACAATGCGCAAACAACCCATGTGGAATTCCTGGTCTCTGGCAGCTTTTGGAACTGCTGATCTGTGGCCAAGGACACCGAGTTCATCTCAGCCTCGGCTGCCCTTCAGTTCCTAGACTTTTTGGCCCTGACTGAGACATGGATCACCCTAGAGAACACTGCTATTCCAGCTACTCTCTCTCCATCTGACTATGTGTTCAGTCATCTGGTCGTTGTGGCACAGGGCTTCTCATTTCTCCTAAGTGGAGATTCCATTTTTTTCTCCCTCACTCACCTGTCCATTTCAATTTCATGCTGTCACTGTCTCTTGTCCAATCAAACCTAAAACTACTTTGTTTCCTTTTCTGTCTCCCTCTCCTCCAACGATAGCCACTCATCCCCTACCCTGTTGAGTTCACTGGTCCCACTCACACAGAACTACCCTGTTGAGTCCACTGGGCCCACTCACACAGAACTACCCTGTTGAGTCCACTGGTCCTACTCACACAGAACTACCAACACCTTTCACTTTTTATCTCAAATCTTTCCAGATGAAATCCTACGACTACTAAGGTCCAGCCGCCAAACAACCTTCCAGCTCAACCCCTCTTCTCCAGACCATCTCTGGAGACCTTCTCTCATTCCTCACTTCCCTCATCAACTCTTCCCTGACCACTGGCTGCATCCCTTCAGACTTCACAATGGCCCGAGCTGCTCCCCTCCTCAAGAAACCAACACTTGACCCCTCTGACATCAAAAACTACAGACTGATATCCCTTTTTAACCAGTAACCTTCAAGACGGGTCACTCAACCGAGACTGCTCTTCTCTGTGTCACAGAGGCTCTCCACATTGCCAAAGATGGGTCACTCATCCTCGTAGATCTATCCACTTCCTTCTATAGCGTGAAGCATCAGATCCTCCTCTCCGCTCTCTCAGGGCTGGGCATCTCAGGCTCTGCACACTCTTGGATCGCTTCCTACCTGGCAGGTCGCTCCAGGTGACGTGGAGAGAATCTGTGTCTGCACCACGTGCTCTCACTACTGGTGTTCCCCAAGGTTTGGTTCTCCGCCCTCTCCTTTTCTCTCTACACACCAAGTTATTCAGCCCATCATATCCTCACATGGTCCTATCATTGCTATGTGGATGACACTAATATAATATTTTCCTTCTCCCCTTCTGACACCCAGATGGTGGCATGCATCCCGGGGAAGGCCTGCCTGCTCCAAGACCTCTACATCACAGTTGACAACCCCACAGTGTCCCCCTCCCAGGATGCAAAGAACCTTGGTGTGACTCTGGACAACACCCTGTCGTTCTTTGCAAATATCGAAGCAGTGACTACAGGTTCATGCTCTACAACGTACGTAGAGTACGACCCTACCTCACACAGGATGCAGCACAGGTCCTAATCCAGGTGTTTGTCATTTCCTGTTTGGACAACTATAAATCACTGATTGCCTGCACTCCTCAATTCTGCCATCAAACTCTTGCAACTTATCCAGAACGTTGCAGCCCGCCTGATGTTCAAACTTCCAAAGTTCTTCCATGTAACCCCGCTTCGCTGCACACTCCACTGGCTTCCAGCCGAAGCTCGCATCCACTACAAGAACATGGTACTTGCCTACGGAGCAGCAAGAGGGACTGCTCCTCCCCACTTTCAGGATCTGCTTAAACCCTGCCACCTCTGGTCTCCTGGCCTTCCCACCCGTACGGGAGGGCAGCTGTCCAAGCTCTTCTCTGTCCTGGCACCCCAATGGTGGAACCAGCTTCCCCCTGAAGTTAAGACAGCAGAGTGTCCCATCTTATGAAAATATCTGAAACCCTACTTTCAAATATTATCTTAAAAAAATCACACAGCATCCCCCTCTCACTCCAAAAATTAGCCTTTTGTGAACTAACACTAGCTCTGATAGCTACTTTATTAAGGAAAAATGTACTGACTTTGACTGTGATATGTGGTTGTCCCACCTAGCTATCTTAAGATGGATGCACTGTAAGTCATTCTGGATAACAGCCTCTCCCTTAAATGACAAAACTGTTTTGTAAAATGTACATCCATTAGGCTAGTCTCATCTGACACTGGAAACAGAGGGGGGTCTTGTTGCTGTTTCATGTGCAGTAAAACCTTCACTATTAGGGTTAGTGGTTGACAAGGAGTATTTGTCTCACTAATTGACAGAGAGTTTTTCCTATACACTTCAGTAACTCCAGATGCAATGGAAAACACAAGTCGACAGTTACTGTAAGTATCTCTTGGAATTTCTAAATGTTTAAATCCCTCCATGTTGCCTGGACTTCCAGACATTTAACCATTCACCTCATAGGACCACACGTACAGGCATGTCTATGTGGGCTTAAAGGTGAAGTCCTAATGCATGCTAGTTTTCCTTAAAGGTGAAGTCCTAATGCAGGCGAGTTTTCCTTAAAGGTGAAGTCCTAATGCATGCGAGTTTTCCTTAAAGGTGAAGTCCTAATGCATGCGAGTTTTCCTTAAAGGGGAAGTCCTAATGCATGCGAGTTTTCCTTAAAGGTGAAGTCCTAATGCATGCGAGTTTTCCTTAAAGGTGAAGTCCTAATGCATGCTAGTTTTCCTTAAAGGTGAAGTCCTAATGCATGCGAGTTTTCCTTAAAGGTGAAGTCCTAATGCAGGCGAGTTTTCCTTAAAGGTGAAGTCCTAATGCATGCTAGTTTTCCTTAAAGGTGAAGTCCTAATGCATGCTAGTTTTCCTTTTCCTTTTGATTGACTGTCTAGACTATCAGAATACTGTACTTCCCATTGTTTTGAATCCCAAGACAACTTCCATTCGGAGTCAAAGGATTGTCCTGTTGGTCTTCGAATGTGAAAATATTATATAAATGATAACCGATATTTGAAAAACAAATGAGATGGTTATTGACTTGTATTATTTATGAGGAAGGGGGTGTTGAGGAACGAGGCGCCAGCCAGTGGCTTATGTAATACAACTGACCTGACATTTGTTTTCCCATTGTGGTCAACTTAGTACATACACATCGTTCAGTAGGCTAGACCAGCATACAGTAGGCCAGCATACAGTAGGCCAGTATACAGTAGGCCAGTATACAGTAGGCCAGCATACAGTAGGCCAGCATACAGTAGGCCAGTATACAGTAGGCCAGTATACAGTAGGCCAGCATACAGTAGGCCAGTATACAGTAGGCCAGTATACAGTAGGCCAGCATACAGTAGGCCAGTATACAGTAGGCCAGTATACAGTAGGCCAGCATACAGTAGGCCAGCATACAGTAGGCCAGCATACAGTAGGCCACTATACAGTAGGCCAGCATACACTAGGTCAGTATACAGTAGACCAGTATGCAGTAGGCCAGCATACAGTAGGCCAGCATACAGTAGGCCAGCATATAGTAGGTCAGTATACAGTAGACTAGGCCAGTATACAGTAGGTCAGTTTACAGTAAGTCAGTATACAGTAGACCAGTAGACAGTAGACTAGGCCAGTATACAGTAGGTCAGTTTACAGTAGGCTAGGCCAGTATACAGTAGGTCAGTATACAGTAGACTAGGCCAGTATACAGTAGGTCAGTATACAGTAGGCTAGGCCAGTATACAGTAGGTCAGTATACAGTAGGTCAGTATACAGTAGACCAGTATACAGTAGACTAGGTCAGTATACAGTAGGCCAATATACGGTAGGTAGGCTAGGTCAATATACAGTAGGCCAGTACACAGTAGGCCAGTACACAGCAGGCCAGTATACAGTAGGCCAGTATACAGCAAGTCAGTATTCAGTAGGCCAGTATACAGCATGTCAGTATACAGTAGCCTAATCCAGTGTAACATAAGCCATGATATGATTTTGAATGGCATGGGTGCACATTTGATGCCGAAGGGAAGCGTTGAGTGTTGATCAACACTATGGCAACAGGGTTATTTTCCTTAGGTAAACCCGGTGGAATCATAGCTGGCACAAACAAACCTGCAATTGTGCACCAACTTGCTTCTCAAAGTCCGTGGCCTCGCAATCATCACAGATCTATATGAATTATTTTAACATATATAAATACAAGCTCTCACATGAAGCTCTTTCTCCTCTGCGGTGCTGGCCTGGCACCAAAATGACACCAGCAGAAATTGAGATCACTGGAGAAAAAAAAAAAAAATGAAAAAAAGTTATACGATAGGAAGGGTGTTGCTCTTTTCTGACATAATTGACATGTTCAAGTTGCCTGGGATTGAATTCAACATGTTGGGTGGTTTGGATGTTTTATTGTAATAATGCCAATGGGGCATGGGTTGTTTGAGACAGAGAGGAGAATGGGTGTTGGTGGAGTATAGCGTATCATTCAATACAGTAGTCAACAATGACAACCTGTTCAGAGCAACAGTGAAACTCATGTCTTGTGGTGTGTGAGGTCTCCCTCTGAAATATCATTGTTATGTTGTTTCACCACGCAGTAACTCAGTGATATTCAATCTTAACCATTATCACAAACCACCAGCCTGTTGAATAGAAGTCACTACATTATCACAAACCACCAGCCTGTTGAATAGAAGACACAACATTATCACAAACCACTAGGTTGAATAGAAGACATTACATTATCACAAACCACCAGCCTGTTGAATAGAAGACACTACATTATCACAAACCACTAGGTTGAATAGAAGACATTACATTATCACAAACCACCAGCCTGTTGAATAGAAGACATTACATTATCACAAACCACCAGCCTGTTGAATAGAATACATTACATTATCACAAACCACTAGGTTGAATAGAAGACATTACATTATCACAAACCACCAGCCTGTTGAATAGAAGACATTACATTATCACAAACCACTAGGTTGAATAGAAGACATTACATTATCACAAACCACTAGGTTGAATAGAAGACACTACATTATCTCAAACCACCAGGTTGAATACACTAGAAGCTCACCCAACCCCTATAGTGCCTGCCAAAGGGTTGATGGCACACAGTGACAGCAACACCCATCCTAAGCCACACCACATAAAGAGATCCCGACAGAGCAAAACAATAACCGTTGTTCAATAGGATACAAGTGAGGAGAAATAACAGGAAAACACCCTTCAGATCAGAGGCTCCCAGTGGAATTTATGTGAAAAGTGAGGGTACGTTTGGACAAGCGGCTAGCCAGCCAGTCAGATGACTTATGAGAGAGATCACTCTCTCTCTCTCTCTCTTTCTCTCTCTCTCTCACTCACTCTCTCTCACACTCACTCTCTCACACTCACTCACTCACACTCACTCTCTCACACTCACTCACATTCACTCACTCTCTCACACTCACTCTCTCACACTCACTCACTTACTCTCTCACACTCACTCACTCACACTCACTCTCTCACTCACTCTCATTCACTCTCTCTCTCACTCACTCACCTCACTGTGCTGGAGATCTAGGTGCTGCTGTAAGCCCTCCTTGGTTGTTGACATAATCAATATCTCTCTCTCTCTCTCAATTCAATTAAATTCAAGGTGCTTTATTGGCATGGGAAACATGTGTTAACATTGCCAAAACAAGTGAGGTAGATAATATACAAAAGTGAAATAAACAATAAATATTAACAGTAAACATTACACATGCAGAAGTTTCAAAACAATAAAGACATTACAAATGTCTTATTATATATATATACAGTGTTGCAACGATGTACAAATGGTTAAAGTACACAAGGGAAAATAAATAAGCATAAATATGGGTTGTATTTACAATGGTGTTTGTTCTTCACTGGTTGCCCTTTTCTTGTGGCAACAGGTCACAAATCTTGCTGCTGTGATGGCACACTGTGGAATTTTACCCAGTAGATATGGGAGTTTATCAAAATTGGGTTTGTTTTCAAATTCTTTGTGGATCTGTGTAATCTGAGGGAAATATGTCTCTCTAATATGGTCATACGTTTGGCAGTTGATTAGGAAGTGCAGCTCAGTTTCCACCTCGTTTTGTGGGCAGTGAGAACATAGCCTGTCTTCTCTTGAGAGCCATGTCTGCCTACGGCGGCCTTTCTCAATGGCAAGGCTATGCTCACTGAGTCTGTACATAGTCAAAGCTTTCCTTAAGTTTGGGTCAGCCATAGTGGTCAGATATTCTGCCACTGTGTACTCTCTGTTTAGGGCCAAATAGCATTCTAGTTTTCTCAGATTTGTTGTTAATTCTTTCCAATGTATCTTTTTGTTTTCTCATGATTTAGTTGGGTCTAATTGTGTTGCTGTTTGTGTTGGTAAACAGAGCCCCAGGACCAGCTTGCTTAGGGGACTCTTCTCCAGGTTCATCTCTCTGTAGGTGATGGCTTTGTTATGGAAGGTTTGGGAATCGGTGGTTGTAGAATTTAACGGCTCTTTTCTGGATTTTGATAATTAGTGGGCCTCGGCCTAATTCTGCTCTGCATGCATTATTTGGTGTTCTACGTTATACACTGAGGATATTTTTGCAGAATTCTGTAAATTGGCTTGGGCTAGTGTAAGAGTGGGGGTTGGGCCTGTTTGCCCGCTCACTACCTGGGTGTATGTGTGACTTCCATGTTGAGGCCCTCTTTGCGGGGGTGGGGTGCACAGAAGGGGCATAGGTCTGATCTGAGGGGGCCTAAATGGGGTGTGAGCATGGTTGATTGGGGGGGGGTGTTGATTGGTTTGGGTGGGGGTGTGGATCTGGCTGGGGGTGCTGTGGTGTGGATGTAAGTCCTCTCAGAGTGGGTCCTCTATGTGTAGATCCAGCAGGTCTGGGAGAGTGACTTGCTGGTCTGGGTGGGGTGTCTATTGATCTGTTGCTCCTGTGTGAAGTGTTGGGGATACGTTTGAGAGCGATGTCCTTTAGAGTCCGGGCAAAGGTGGGCACTGCTGGTGAGAGCCGCTGGGATTGGGGTTCTTCATTTCTCTGTTCTGCTGTGATGTCAATGCTATTCTGTCTGTCTGTCTGTCTGTCTGTCTGTCTGTCTGTCTGTCTGTCTGTCTGTCTGTCTGTCTGTCTGTCTCTGTCTCTGTCTCTGTCTCTGTCTCTGTCTCTGTCTCTGTCTCTGTCTCTGTCTCTGTCTCTCTCTGTCTCTCTGTCTCTCTCTCTCTCTCTCTCTCTCTCTCTCTCTCTCTCTCTCTCTCTCTCTCTCTCTCTCTCTCTCTCTCTCTCTCTCTCTCTCTCTCTCTCTCTCTCTCTCTCTCTCTCTCTCTCTCTCTCTCTCTCTCTCTCTCTCTCTCTCTCTCTCTCTCTCTCTCTCTCTCTCTCTCTCTCTCTCTCTCTCTCTCTCTCTCTCTCTCTCTCTCTCTCTCTCTCTCTCTCTCTCTCTCTCTCTCTCTCTCTCTCTCTCTCTCCCCATTTTGTGAATTCTTGGTTGGTGAGAGGACCCCAGACCTCACAACCATGAAGGTCAATGGGTTCTATAACTGATTCAAGTATTTTTAGCTAGATCCTAATTGGTATGTCGAATTTTACGTTCCTTTTGAAGGCATACAATTCCTTTCTTGCCTTGTCTCTCAGATCGTTCACAGCTTTGTGGAAGTTACCTGTGGCGCTGAAGTTTAGGCCAAGGTATGTATAGTTTTTTTGTGTGCTCTAGGGCAACAATGTCTAGATGGAATTTGTATTTGTGGTCCTAGTCTTACTGAGATTCAGTGTCAGGGCACAGGTCTGGCAGAATCTGTGCAGAAGATCTCTCCTGTCTCTCTCTCTCTCTCTCCCCCTCTCTCCTGTCTCTCTCTGTCTCTCTCTTTCTTTCTCTCTGTCTCTCTCCCCATCTCTCCTCTCTTCTGCCCCCCTCTCTCTCTCTCTCTCTCTCTGTGTCCAACTCTTCCTCTCTCTCGCCTGTCTCTCTATCTCTCTCTCTGTGTGTGTGTGTGTGTGTCCATCTCTCTCTCTATCTGTGTCCATCTCTCTCTCTCTCTCTATCTCTCTTTATCAGTGTGTCCATCTCTCTCCCTCTACCACTAACACATTCTATATTACCAATACCTCACATTCTCCCACTAACACATTATATATTACCAATACCTCACATTCTCCCACTAACACATTCTGTTACCAATACCTTAGATTCTCCCACTAACACATTCTATATTACCAATACCTTAGACTCTCCCCATACACTAACACATTCTGTACTACCAATACCTTAGATTCTCCCCATACACTAACACATTCTATATTACCAATACCTTAGATTCTCCCCATACACTAACACATTCCATATGACCAATACCTCACATTCTCCCACTAACACATTCTATTTTACCAATACCTTAGATTCTCCCCATACACTAACACCAATACCTTAGATTCTCCCCATACACTAACACATTCTACATTACCAATACCTTAGACTCTCCCCATTCACTAACACATTCTATTTTACCAATACCTTCGATTCTCCCCATACACTAACACATTCTAAATTACCAATACCTTAGACTCTCCCACTGGTGAGAGCCAGTTTCACCATTGCGCCTGATGGTTTAAAATTCTTGAACATTTTCGTATTGACTGACCTTAAAGTAATGATGGACTGTCGTTTCTCTTTGCTTATTTGAGCTGTTCTTGCCATACTATGGACTAGGTATTTTACCAAATAGAGCTATCTTCCTTATACCACCCCTACCTTGTCACAACACAGCTGATTGTCTCAAACGCATTAAGAAGGAAAGAAATTCAATTGAAATGCATTCCAGGTGACACCTCATGAAGCTGGTTGAGAGAATGTCAAGAGTCTGCAAAGCTGTCATCGAGGCAAAGGTTTGCTACTTTGAAGAATCTCAAATATAAAATATATTTTTATTTGTTTCACACTTGGTTGAATGAGTAGGTGTGTCCAAATGTTTGATTGGTAATGTAAGTGTTCAGAACCTTTGTTACGAGACTGGAAATTGAGCTCAGGTGCATCCTGTTTCCATTGACCATCCTTGAGATGTTTCTAAGACTTGAGCCCACCTGTTGTAAATTTAATGAAACACTTCCACTGAAATGACTTTTTGCAGATTAAACCACTGTGAGTAAATGTTTTCCTTTCTTGGGTTTGGTTGTATAGGGGTCTGCATTAAGAGCATAGACCCAATCCCAGCTTCCACCACACTACAGAGCACCCCGCCCAGTTGCATGCCATGCCACCAATCGGATCAGGAATGGGATACATCTGGAATACAACACACGATACTGTCAGGTCATTAAGCGTGAAGAGCTCCCGGCATGACAAGATAGATGCGGGAGAGAGGGAGGGATTCTATAAAAGTGTTCAGTCACGAATACCCTCTTCAGCTCTGACTAAGTCCCAGGCTGTCATGAATACCCTCATCAGCTCTGACTAAGTCCCAAGCTGTCATGAATACCCTCATCAGCTCTGACTAAGTCCCAGGCTGTCATGAATACCCTCATCAGCTCTGACTAAGTCCCAGGCTGTCATGAATACCCTCATCAGCTCTGACTAAGTCCCAGGCTGTCATGAATATCCTCTTCAGCTCTGACTAAGTCCCAGGCTGTCATGAATACCCTCATCAGCTCTGACTAAGTCCCAGGCTGTCACGGTAAAGAGCGTTGGGCCAGTAACCGAAAGGTTGCTGCTTCGAATCCCAGAGTCGACTAAGTAAAAAAATGTGTTGATGTGCCCTTGAGCAAGGCACTTCACCCTAATTGCTCCTGGAAGTCGCACTGGGTTAAGGGCGTCTGCTAAATAACTCAAATAGAAAATATAATGAATACTCTCATCAGCTCTAAGTCCCAGGATGTGTCCCAAATGGCACTGTAAACCCCAAAACCCAAAAGGGCCCCAATTTAAAAGTAGTGCATTATAAAGGGAATAGGATGCCAGTTGGGACTCAAACCTAGTTCTGTCCGTCAAGCCTGTGCACGATCCCAGAGACCTATTCAGGTGTAGAGAAACATGACATCATGACCAAGGTCATGCTCGAGGAAACAAATTATTTCCCCATTCACCCTTTCAGATTCAGCTTAACTGTAAGGTGATATATCAATTAGTTAAATGTTGCTGTAGGGATATCGGAACCGGCCGTAAAATAATTTGCCGAAATCACTGATAGGGAGGAGTAAGAACGTCTCTAATATGCGAGAGTCACCTCTATGAGTGGAACTTTTAGGATATACCAGTAGGGTTTTTGGGTGTTCTACAACTTGAGTTTTCAGGTATTCTACAAGTAGGGCATTAAGGTATTCTACAAGTAGGGTATTTAGGTATTCTACAAGTAGGGCATTAAGGTATTCTACAAGTAGGGCATTAAGGTATTCTACAAGTAGGGCGTTAAGGTATTCTACAGGTAGGGCATTAAGGTATTCTACAGGTAGGGTTTTAAGGTATTCTACAAGTAGGGCATTAAGGTATTCTACAAGTAGGGCATTAAGGTATTCTACAAGTAGGGTTTTAAGGTATTCTACAAGTAGGGCATTAAGGTATTCTACAAGTAGGGCATTAAGGTATTCTACAGGTAGGGTTTTAAGGTATTCTACAAGTAGGGCATTAAGGTATTCTACAAGTAGGGCATTAAGGTATTCTACAAGTAGGGTTTTAAGGTATTCTACAAGTAGGGCATTAAGGTATTCTACAAGTAGGGCATTAAGGTATTCTACAAGTAGGGTTTTAAGGTATTCTACAAGTAGGGCATTAAGGTATTCTACAAGTAAGGATCTGGACAGTGAACTGTGCTAATGTATTAGTGGAGTCCTCAGAGAACCAGAGTCTGCCTGTATGTTTACTGACAGCAGCCACAGGCATAACCTCGGCGGCCTGTCATGCTTTAGGGGCTGACCTCGACCATAGATGAGGGATGCATCCCAAATGGCACCCTATTCCCTATATAGTTCACTATTATTGACCAGAGCTCTGGTAAAAAAAAGAAGTGAACTACATAGGGAATAGGGTGCCATTTGGTTTTCAGCCGAGATGTTTTCACCTACCTGCTTGGCCGATGATGTCATGGACCGTCACCTCAGTCCACCACACCTGTCAGATCCACATAGCAGCGCGGGCTTCTTATCCCTTTATCACGGCATCATAGGGGCTTGTAACATCTCTCCTATATTTACAAAGATGGAATTAAGTGGAATCTTTTCAGCTGAATCTCTCCTGGAATGGCAGCGGAGTGCTTTACAATACATTAGGAATTTTTTGACATGGGGGATTTTTTTAATTTATTTTTTTATTTTTTTATATCTCAATAAAAGTAGTGATGCTTATACTAATGCTTTTATAAGTCCTACCAAACATTAAACAACATGATAACGTCTCATTAGGACCTACACTCCTTCTACTGGCCTGTTAGATGTCCCTTTTAAAGGGGCCTGGTGCCAGTGTTTTCTCTGTTTTTTGGGGGGGGGGGGGACTCCTGGAAAGACACGCCAGAGCAGGAAGCCTGATTTCAATGCCTATTCCCTTGGGTTAACTCTCTCTTCCCTGGAGTTAACGCTCTCTCTCTCTAAGGCCTCCACCCATCCCCCTTATTTCTCTCTCTTTCCGTCGCTTTCTCACCATGACATATTTTTCTCACTCCTGTAAAATATACAAGCATGTATGCACAAGCACATAGACACACACATGGCATGCACACAAAAAATGTTCACATACATACTATGTACGTAAGCATGCATGCACACACACATCAAGACACAGACAAACACACATTGAGAGACAAGCCTACATCCCCACAGATAGAGAGAGAGAGGCAGAGAAAGACATATAGACAGAGAGAGAGCAAGAGAGTGAGAGAGTGAGAGTGAGAGAGTGACAGTGAGAGTGACAGTGAGAGAGTGACAGTGAGAGTGACAGTGAGAGTGACAGTGAGAGAGTGACAGTGAGAGAGAGAGAGAGAGAGAGAGAGAGAGAGAGAGAGAGACAGAGAGGAGGGGCACAGGCAGACAGACAGACAGAGAGTGAGAGAGTTCAGCTACATGCCCTGTAAGGAAAGAACTCTATCATAAGACAAGAAAAATGATAACCCTGTGTACCTTGGCTGCCCAGCGAGGTCTTATGTAATGCAGGACATGCATTCTGAAGGGAACCTAAAGGGACATAGCACACAAATACTGCATAGTTCTAGTAATTTCACAAATGTTTAAAATACTCATCCATCCTAGAGGGGTGAAACACTCTGAAGATACAGGTTATTAATTCCTACTAACAATCCAAAGTCATTAATATTGACAAATTCATTGTAAATTGTGAAAAGTATGTGTCTTCCGGATGACAGAAACTGATGCCAGTGTATTGTGAGGATCCTGAAACATGACATTTCGGTTTCAATCAGGCCCAGAAGATTATACAAAATCACATTTTTCACGAAAATCATATTGCCGCAATTTGCGCCCTTTGTTAATACTCACATAACTACGTGTCATATATTTTGGGGGTTTTCAAGAGACCCAGGGCAAGCAGTGGTTTGTAGGACCATTTATTTTTTCCAGCATCCTGGCTGGATGCTATATTTTTGTACTGTAGAAGTACTCTGAACAAAAGGTCCATCATTTCTCGTGCATAGTTGAGCAACACCTTCATTACCCTGATGTACTGTAAGTCACTTCATTACTCTTAACATGACCAATGACAGAGCAGCGACGGACCAACACTGTCCGGCCAAAGTGAGTGTTTTCCGGTGGCCATGGCAACAGCTAAGGGGAAGACTGATTGCGCTCCACACGCAGGAAGTACTGCAAGGACAACAGGATGTGCCCTGGCTCCGCCGTCGAGGGTCTAAGAATTCAAGGAAGTTATTGTACTTTGTGGAATGGCCTGAGGAATGCAAGATGTCTGACGCTTTTGAGGTCCTGGCCATATCACATGTCGGAGGCGACAGGCTTTGAAGATACTAATGTGACTGTTGATAGTAATGTGTTCCTTGATAGTAATGTGTCCGTTGATAGTAATGTGTCTGTTGATAGTAATGTGTCTGTTGATAGTAATGTGTCTGTTGATAGTAATGTGTCTGTTGATAGTAATGTGTCTGTTAATAGTAATGTGTCTGTTAATAGTAAGGTGTCTGTTAATAGTAATGTAGCTGTTGATAGTAATGTGTCTGTTAATAGTAATGTGTCTGTTGATAGTAATGTGCCCATTGTTAGATGCATGTGTGCGATTGTGCTGGCACAGTGAAGTCACCCACCTCTTTCCACCTCTCTCTATTCTCCTCTTGACAGTCAGGAATGTCAACATTTGAAATAAAAAGCTTCATTATTGCATATTTTCAGTCAAATTGTTGTACTGTATGTTTTTTAGTTGCATTGTTTCCAGAGAGAACACCATCTCTGTTGGTGATGGCACCCAACACTGTAACAGAACTCACAGTTGAAGTTGATCATCGTTCTACCTCAGAAACAGTATGTGCAAAGACCTTGCTACGTGACGTTGAAATCTGGTATATATGAAACCTCTTTGACAGGACAGTCAGAATTATACTGCGTTCACCTACCTCCATTTCTCAATCGCCTCACTTCCTGTTCAGTGGAGACAGAATGTGTCCCAAATGACACCCTATTCCCTATATAGTGCACTACTTTTGACCTAAAGCCCTGTGGGGAACAGGGTGCCATTTTGGACTCACATTAGACATTGGGGCGGCAGGGTAGCCTAGTGGTTAGAGCGTTGGACTAGTAACCGGAAGGTTGCAAGTTCAAGCCCCCGAGCTGACAAGGTACAAATCTGTCGTTCTGCCCCTGAACAGGCGGTTAACCCACTGTTCCTAGGCCGTCATTGAAAATAAGAATTTGTTCTTAACTGACTTGCCTAGTAAAATAAAGGTAAAATAAAAAAATAAAAAAAAATTGGTGGCTCAGATGAGCTTTTGGTGCTGAGCTCAGTCTTTAATCCGCGGTCCCAACTAAGTCAGAGGTTCCTCTCTAACACTGTTCTGTTCCTCTGGACATCTCAGGTTTCCCCCTGGCCTGCATTCTTCCCTCCAACTGTGTGTCTGATCCTGTGTGAGGCTTCACGCCTCCACCTGCCTAATTGGTCCTGGGATGGGTCCTACTCTGCCCCTCCCGTTCAGAAGCTGTGTGTCTATTCTAAATAGCACCCTATTCCTTATGTAGTGCACTACTTTTGACCAGGTTCCATAGGGTAATAGGGTGCCATTTTGGACACAGGCCTGGTCTCGCCGTGTTCCGGATTGTTCCAGGGTGTTCCGAGTGACAGTCTCGACAGTCCCTCTCCCTGATGCGTGGATAGAACTGTGTGCCCAGAGGTCAGGGGTTACAGAAGGTCAGGGGTTAACGCTACAGGCTGCGCACCAACAACAAACAATTCGTCCCAAATCTCTTCAGCCCACTCTCTGTTCCATCAACACTGGAAGCCCCTCAATCCCTTCGCACCCAAAACAAACACCAGCACATCCATTACCTTATTAGAGTTATGATGATAGTAGCTGGATGTTCATACTGATACTGTACATCTTAGGACTGAATGCAGACTACCTCTCCTATTTCATCTCATCAGTAATCTGGACCGTTACGAAGATGCAATAGGGAGAGATTGGCAAGAGGGGAAGTCATGCTTAAGTTAAGGGTTTTGGGGGAATGAGGGTTTGAGGGTTGATCCAGTGTAGGGATCAAATGTTTGTCCGGTGCTGACAGGTACGTTGGGCCTGTGGAGCTGTGGGGTCTGTTTGCGTGCCTGAGGTGTAGCAAATTGCATGTTGGCTCACTCTGATGATGTGTTGTTCAATGGAAAGGTTAACAGGTTTGACCTTCCTGTTCTCTAGCCACCACGATGATCAAGAACACAGACACGCGGACGAGGAAGCGGAAAACCTGAAACCTGAGTTATGGAGGTAAAAAAACAAGTGATGTAAGTTTTTATATTGGTACAATATTTATCTTCCCAAGATGAGTGTTGTATAAAAACACCATTCCTTTCACTTCTAAAATAATAATAATAAATAATAATAATAATAATAGATGGAATTTATATAGCCCTGTTCAAAGACCCAAAGACACGTGAACCCGACCTTGAACAAACCATTAACCCTTTTACTAAACTACTTTGTACAGGCGAAAACCCCAGCACTCTGACTAGCATAGTTGTCTTCTTTTAAAGACTATGGAAACTTGAATTTTCAGATACTTTTTTTGATTTAACTAGGCAAGTCTGTTAAGAATAAATTCCTATTTAAAATGACGGCCTACACCGGCCAAACCTTGACAACGCTGAGCCAATTGTGCGCCGCCCTAAGGTACTCCCAATCACAGCCGGTTGTGATACAGCCTGGATTCGAACCAGGGCATCTGAGGTGACACTTCAAGTACTGAGGCGCAATGCCTTAGTGTGCCTTGGTGCACCACTCGGGAGCCCATCCACACCAAGTCTGTGGTCTGAGAATGTCCATTTGGTCACATGTATTGCTACTGTTCACCATGAGAAGGGAAGGACATACTGACATGAATCTTTTATACTCCGGAGTAAAACATTTTTTTTAAATGATTTTATGGTGAAATATTAACTAATCACAACTCATCACATTAATCTATCACAAACTCAAATTAGCAGCCGGAAGATCCAATCCCTGAAACAGACAGACTTTAGGTAGGAGTCAGCACAGACAAATATATTCAATCATGTTGAGTATTAGGAGTCAACACAGAAAATATTTAAAAAATTAAAAGCATTGTATTTGGGACAAATGAATCACTAAACCCTAAACCTCAACTACATCTTGTAATGAATAATGTGGCAATTGAGCAAGTTGAGGTGCCTAAACTGCTTGGAGTACTCCTGGAACATATTGACCAAAAACTATGACGAGGTAATGAAGCGCTACTCTGCTTTCTTGACATCGCTATCAACAAAGTAAGTCCTAGTTTTGTAGCACCTGGAATACTGTCTAGTCATATAGAATACTGTCTAGTCATATGGAATACTGTCCAGTCATATGGAATACTGTCTAGTCATATGGAACACTGTTCAGTCATATGGACTACTGTCCAGTCATATGGAATACTGTTCAGTCATATGGAATACTGTCCAGTCATATGGAATACTGTTCAGTCATATGGAATACTGTCCAGTCATATGGAATACTGTGGACTGTGAAGAGAGACACACACTAACTCTCCCATTCAACCATGGGTAATAGGAGTTAGCACAGACAATCCCATTCAATCATGGGTAATAGGAGTCAGCACAGACAATCCCTCTCAAACATGGGTAATAGGAGTCCTCTAGAGGTGATGCAAGGTACTGTAAATGTGACTACTCAGAAACAGGGATTACTGTTAGGGCACACTTGTTTTGCTAGATCATCAACTCCAATTTCCATTCGTTCGTGTCCGCACACTCATTTAGAAAGGTCCTCATTGCTTAAAAATAAAGGACTGAAACATGAAATAGAGACTGTACTGAAACATAAAAGAGAGACTGTACTGAAACATAAAATAGAGACTGTACTGAAACATGAAATAGAGACTGTACTGAAACATAAAATAGAGACTGTACTGAAACATGAAATAGAGACGGTACTGAAACATAAAATAGAGACGGTACCGAAAGATAAAAGAGAGACTGTGCTGAAACATAAAATAGAGACTGTGCTGAAACATAAAATAGAGACGGTACTGAAACATAAAATAGAGACGGTACCGAAAGATAAAAGAGAGACTGTACTGAAACATAAAATAGAGATGGTTCTGAAACATAAAAGATAGACTGTCTTAAATTCTAAGGATGAGATTGTATTCATATTATTACACAACTCAAATTTAAACAAATATGTTGTAAAAGGAGCTCTGAAAAATAGCTTCAACTTTCTTTGCTGTATTTCTACATACGGTCAGCTGCACACATTCTAATGAGGGCAATGTAAACCAAGCTTGGGGTCAATTTCATTTAAATTTCAGTCAATTCATTTCTTCTCAATTATTTTCAATTAGAAAAATGGGGAATTGGAATTTGGTTTACTTTCTGAATTGACTGGAATTTAAATGGAATTGACTGACCCCCAACCCTAATGTAAACTTTACTCTCTGTTCGGTTCAGGAGACACAGGCTCCACTCCTCGACCAGGGGACACAGGCTCCACTCCTCGACCAGGGGACCCAGGCTCCACTCCTCGACCAGGGGACCCAGGCTCCACTCCTCGACCAGGGGACCCAGGCTCCACTCCTCGACCAGGAGACACAGGCTCCACTCCTCGACCAGGGGACACAGGCTCCACTCCTCGACCAGGGGACACAGGCTCCACTCCTCGACCAGGGGACACAGGCTCCACTCCTCGACCAGGGGACACAGGCTCCACTCCTCGACCAGGGGACACAGGCTCCACTCCTAGACCAGGGGACACAGGCTCCACTCCTCGACCAGGGGACACAGGCTCCACTCCTCGACCAGGGGACACAGGCTCCACTCCTCGACCAGGGGACACAGGCTCCACTCCTCGACCAGGGAACACAGGTTCCACTCCTCGACCAGGGGAGCCAGACTCCACTCCTCGACCAGGGGACACACGACCAGGGGACCCAGGCTCCTCTCCTCAGCCAGGGGACACAGGCTCCACTCTTCGACCAGGGGACACACGACAAGGGGACCCAGGCTCCACTCCTCGACCAGGGGACCCAGGCTCCACTCCTCAACCAGGGGACACAGGCTCTTCTCCTCAGCCAGGTGACATATACATGTAGATACACTAACCAAGCATTGGCACATTGAATAGCAGCTTTCTAAGTTATTTCTAATTAGGGTTATTTATTTATTCATTTTGTGGCCCGTGTTTTGTTTTTGTGGTAGGAGGGGTGATTACTTTGTTTCCTGGTCTCCCCTAAACTTCCCAATGATTTACTGCATTGCTTGCTCTGAGTAAAAAGGTCCAACATAAAACAAACCTCTACATATACTCTTAGTGTACAAAACATTAGTATCGCCTTCCTAATATTGAATTGCAGATTTTGCCATCAGAACAGTCTCAATTCGTTAGGGTATGGACTCTATAAGGTATCAAAAGTGTTCCCCAGGGATGCTGGCCCATGTTGACTCCAATACTTCCCACAGTTGTGTCAAGTTGGCTTGATGTCCTTTTGAGTGGTGGACCATTCTTGGCACACATGGGAAACTGTTAAGCGTGAAAAACACAGCATCGTTGCAGTTCTTGACACAAACCGGTGCACCTGGCACCTACAGTACTACCATACCCCATTCAAAGGTACTTAAATCTTTTGTCATACACAATCCCATGTCACAGTTGTCTCAAGGCTTAAAAATCCTTCTTTTAACCTGTCTTCTCCCATTCATCTACACTGATTGAAGTGGATTTAACAGGTGACATCAATAAGGGATCGTAGCTTTCACCTGGATTCACCTTGTCAGTCTATGTCATGGAAGAGCACATATATTTAATTTGACATGTAGTTGAATACAACATTGATGAAACGCATGAATAAAGAGCTTATTAAAGTAGTGATGACCCACCCTGATACTGACAGTTCTTGGTGAAGTGGCAGTTAGCGGGTTCTTTAGATGGTGGATGGATGACTCTATGTGTAGACAAACACTGAACCAATTATTATTTTATCTTTTTTTTTTTTTATGATGAACTGACCATGTCTACAGCCATGCATCAACTCAACTACTTCCTGTTTGCTCCCAATAAACCGGGTACACATTCCAACCGAGACAATATACCCAGTGGTGTAAAATAACGAAGTAAAATTATTTTTGTACTACTTAAGTAATTTTGGGGGGGTATCTGTACTTTACTATTTATATTTTTGACAACTATTTATTTTACTCCACTACCAACCTAAAGAAAATAATGTACTTTATACTCAATACATTTTCCCTGACACCCAAAAATACTCGTTGCGTTTAGAATGCTCAGGCCGGACAGCAATATGGTCCAATACACGCATCTATCAATATAATGCGTTATCATCCCTACTGCCTCTGATCTAGCGGACTTACTAAACACAAATACTGCGTTTGTAAATTATGTGTTGGAGTGGAGTGTGCCCCTGGCTGTGGAATGTGCTCCGCAATAAGAAAATAAGAAATTCCACAAATTATCTTTTAAGAAGGCACAAATGATAATTTAAATGAATTCCAGGTGGCTGCCTCTGGAAGCTGGTTGAGAGAATGCCAAGAGTGTGCAAGGCTATTTGAAGATTTTCAAATATAAAATATATTGTGATTTGTTTAACACTTTTTTGGTTACTACATGATTCCATATGTGTTATTTCATAGTTGTGATGTCTTCACTATTATTCTACAATGTAGAAAATAGTAAAAATAAAGAAAAACCCTTGAATGAGTAGGTGTTCTAAAACTTTTGCCCAGTAGTGTACAGCAGGATCTCCCCTGTACCATAGAGAGTGAACAGCCCTTAGCAGTACTATAAACCTACTAGATATATTCAATACCCTACCTTTCCCTTCTGGCCTTATTGCTCAATTAATCAAACACTGCTTTAATGAATTAAATCATAAATTAATCATAAATTAATCATGAAATAATCCTACACTGTTTAGTGTTCCCTGGTAACATGCCCTGACATTGGCCACTAGATGGCAGTATAACTATATTCTGTTGGAGGTAGAAAGCACTGTTCACCCACTGTGCATCAAATAACATACTAAATGTTATTTCACATGCGCCAAATAAAACTGGTGTAGACTTTACAGTGAAATGTTTGGTTACAAACCCTTAACCAAACACAAGAACATGCACAAAATAACATGCACAAAAACGGAGCAATATTCAGGAAGTACCAGTAGCAGATCAATGTGGAGCTATATACAAGGGAGTACCAGTACCAGATCCATGTGGAGCTATATACAGGAAGTACCAGTACCAGATCAATGTGGAGCTATATACAGGAAGTACCAGTACCAGATCAATGTGGAGCTATATACAGGGAGTACCAGTACCAGATCAATGTGGAGCTATATACAGGGAGTACCAGTACCAGATCAATGTGGAGCTATATACAGGAAGTACCAGTACCAGATCAATGTGGAGCTATATACAGGAAGTACCAGTACCAGATCAATGTGGAGCTATATACAGGGAGTACCAGTACCAGATCAATGTGGCGCTATATACAAGGAGTACCAGATCAATGTGGAGCTATATACAGGGAGTACCAGTACCAGATCAATGTGGAGCTATATACAGGAAGTACCAGTACCAGATCAATGTGGAGCTATATACAGGAAGTACCAATACCAGTAGCAGATCAATGTGGAGCTATATACAGGAAGTACCAGTACCAGATCAATGTGGAACAATATACAGGAAGTACCAGTACCAGATCAATGTGGAGCTATATACAGGGAGTACCAGATCAATGTGGAGCTATATACAGGAAGTACCAGATCAATGTGGAGCTATATACAGGAAGTATCAGTACCAGATCAATGTGGAGGTATATACAGGAAGTACCAGTACCAGATCAATGTGGAGCTATATACAGGAAGTATCAGTACCAGATCAATGTGGAGGTATATACAGGGAGTACCAGTACCAGATCAATGTGGAGCTATGTACAGGAAGTACCAGCACCAGATTAATGTGGAGCTATATACAGGGAGTACCAGTACCAGATCAATGTGGAGCTACATACAGGGAGTACCAGTACCAGATCAATGTGGAGCTACATACAGGGAGTACCAGTACCAGATCAATGTGGAGCTATAAACAGGAAGTACCAGTACCAGATCAATGTGGAGCTATATACAGGAAGTACCAGTACCAGATCAATGTGGAGCTATATACAGGGAGTACCAGATCAATGTGGAGCTACATACAGGGAGTACCAGTACCAGATCAATGTGGAGCTATATACAGGAAGTACCAGTACCAGATCAATGTAGAGCTATATACAGGGAGTACCAGTACCAGATCAATGTGGAGCTATATACAGGAAGTACCAATACCAGTAGCAGATCAATGTGGAGCTATATACAGGAAGTACCAATACCAGTAGCAGATCAATGTGGAGCTATATACAGGAAGTACCAGTACCAGATCAATGTGGGGCTATATACAGGAAGTACCAGTACCAGATCAATGTGGAGCTATATACAGGGAGTACCAGATCAATGTGGAGCTATATACAGGAAGTACCAGTACCAGATCAATGTGGAGCTATATACAGGGAGTACCAGTACCAGATCAATGTGGAGCTAAATACAGGGAGTACCAGATCAATGTGGAGCTACATTTGAAGTTGTAAGTTTACATACACTTAGGATGGAGTCATTAAAACTAGTTTTTCAACCACTCCACAAAGTCTTGTTAACAAACTATAGTTTTGGCAAGTCGGTTAGGACATCTACTTTGTGCGTGACACAAATAATTTTTCCAACAATTGTTTACAGATTATTTAACTTATAATTCCAGTGGGTCAGAAGTTTACATACACTAAGTTGACTGTGCCTTTAAACAGCTTGGAAAATTCCAGAAAATTATGTCATGGCTTTAGAAGCTTCTGATAGGCTAATTGACATAATTTGAGTCAATTGGAGGTATACCTGTGGATGTATTTCAAGGCCTACCTTCAAAATCAGTGCCTCTTTACTTGACATCATGGGAAAATCAAAAGAAATCAGCCAAGATCACAGGAAAAAAAATGGTAGACCTTCACAACTCTGGTTCATCCTCGGGAGCAATTTCCAAACACCTGAAGGTACCACGTTCATCTGTACAAACAATAGTATGCAAGTATAAACACCATGGGACCAAGCAGCCATCACACCCCTCAGGAAGGAGATGCGTTCTGTCTCCTAGAGATGAATGTACTTTGGTGTGAAAAGTGCAAATCAATCCCAGAACAACAGCAAAGGACCTTGTGAAGATGCTGAAGGAAACAGGTACAAAAGTATCTATATCCACAGCAAAATGAGTCCTATATCGACATAACCTGAAAGTTCTGACCCACTGGGAATGTGATGAAAGAAATAAAAGCTGAAATAACTCATTCTCTCTACTATTATTCTGACATTTCACATTCTTAAAATAAAGTGGTGATCCTAACTGACCTAAGACAGGGAATTTTTACTAGGATTTAATGTCAGGAAGTGTGAAAAACTGAATTTAAATGTATTTGGCTAAGGTGTATGTAAACTTCCGAATTCAACTGTAATTGGGATGTACCCTACAGTGCTGTGACAACTAGACGAGGCAGAGCCACAGCATGCCTGGAACATGAAATCATTTAATGAGACAACATGCCGCCAGGGACACTGTCCTGTTATATAAAAGGTAGCTAGCATAGCGCAAACAACAACAACACTGAGTAGAGTTGCTCAGGAGGATAAAACATCTTCCCTGTCTTATACTGTGCCAACCTTTTCTCTTACATCAGACTCTCAGAGAAAGGCAACAGAAAGTTCCATTCTGACATAAGGAAACCAAGACAACTTGAATATAAAGCAATTTGCAAAAGACCAAATGTCTGAATGCTGCGTAATGTTGTGGAAATTCATACACAGGGACACTCAAAGTCAATCTTAAATTAATAATTGTTTATTGTCAGTATGCTGGAGAGGTTCCAACAAACTTGTCGGACGGGGCCACAGTGTCTCCAGAGCCCTCCTATCTCAGCTTCCAGTATTTATGCTGCAGTAGTTTATGTGTCGGGGGCTAGGGTCAGCCTGTTATATCTGGAGTATTTCTCCTGTCTTATCCAGTGTCCTGTGTGAATTTAAGTATGCTCTCGCTAATTCTCTCTTTCTTTTTTTCTCTCTCTCGGAGGACCTGAGCCCTAGGACCATGCCTCAGGACTACCTGGCATGAGGACTCCTTGCTGTCCCCAGTCCACCTGGTCGTGCTGCTGCTCCAGTTTCAACTGTTCTGCCTGCGGCTATGAAACCCTGACCTGTTCACCGGACGTGCTACCTGTCCCAGACCTGCTGTTTTCAACTCTCTAGAGACAGCAGGAGCGGTAGAGATATTCTGAATGATCGGCTATGAAAAGCCAACTGACATTTACTCCTGAGGTGCTGACCTGTTGCACCCTCGACAACCACTGTGATTATTATTATTATTTGACCCTGCTGGTCATCTATGTACATTTGAACATCTTGGCCATGTTCTGTTATAATCTCTACCTGGCACAGCCAGAAGAGGACTGGCCACCCCTCATAGCCTGGTTCCTCTCTAGGTTTATTCCTAGGTTCTGGCCTTTCTAGGGAGTTTATCCTAGCCACAGTGCTTCTACATCTGCATTGCTTGCTGTTTGGGGTTTTAGGCTGGGTTTCTGTACAGCACTTTGAGATATCAGCTGATGTAAGAAGGGCTTTATAAATAAATGTGATTTTGATTTGACTTGAAGCACCATAGTGAATGTCTGTCAGGAGCTCTAATGAGGCAGTCCCGTTAGTCTGCTTATATACTGACAAGTCATATTTACATGATTTAGCTTATTCATAATTAATTCATCATTAACGTTTGCTTCATTCATGTAACCGAACATTACTGGTTCATGCATGTGACAGACCAATACCTCATGAGGCTTCTTCTCTCTTAGCTGAGACCTTGAAACTGAGATATCCCTTTCTCTAAACAAGGTTGTGGGCGTACTGCCAAATTGCAGACACTGATAGTGAGGATTCGCTCTATCAGTCACTTGCATGAACACAAAAATTGGTTTACAGAAAAACACAAACATAGAACATAGAAATTGGTAAATAGAAAAGGGCCAACGTAACATTTTCCATCACATGACAATAACTGTGCCTAGTGCCAGTACATTAACTCCAGGTATAGGGAATGAGAGCATGGCAGACTCTCTTCACTTTTGCAAGGTTAGGTTGGGGCATGCGGCAAGGTTAGGATAGGGGCATGCTACAAGGTTAGGTTAGAGCCATGCTACAAGGACAGGGGCATGCTACAAGGTTAGGTTGGGGGTATGCTACAAGGTTAGGTTAGAGCCATGCTACAAGGACAGGGGCATGCTACAAGGTTAGGATAGGTTGGGGGCATGCTACAAGGTTAGGTTAGAGCCATGCTACAAGGACAGGGGCATGCTACAAGGTTAGGTTGGGGGCATGCTACAAGGTTAGGTTAGAGCCATGCTACAAGGATAGGGGCATGCTACAAGGACAGAGGCATGCTACAAGGTTAGGTTAGAGCCATGCTACAAGGACCGGGGCATGCTACAAGGTTAGGTTGGGGGCATGCTACAAGGTTAGGTTAGAGCCATGCTACAAGGACAGGGGCATGCTACAAGGTTAGGATAGGGGCATGCTACAAGGTTAGGATAGGGGCATGCTACAAGGACAGGGGCATGCTACAAGGTTAGGTTAGAGCCATGCTACAAGGTTAGAAAAGGGGCATGCTACAAGGTTAGGTTAGAGCAATGCTACAAGGACAGAGGCATGCTACAAGGACAGGGGCATGCTACAAGGACAGGGGCATGCTACAATGTTAGGTTAGAGCCATGCTACAAGGACAGGGGCATGCTACAAGGTTAGGTTGGGGGCATGCTACAAGGTTAGGTTGGGGGCATGCTACAAGGTTAGGTTAGAGCCATGCTACAAGGACAGGGGCATGCTACAAGGTTAGGTTAGAGCCATGCTACAAGGATAGGTTAGAGCCATGCTACAAGGTTAGGATAGGGGCATGCTACAAGGTTAGGTTAGAGCCATGCTACAAGGACAGGGGCATGCTACAAGGTTAGGTTAAAGCCATGCTACAAGGTTAGGTTCGGGGCATGCTACAAGGTTAGGTTGGGGGCATGCTACAAGGTTAGGTTAGAGCCATGCTACAAGGACAGGGGCATGCTACAAGGTTAGGATAGGGGCATGCTACAAGGACAGGGGCATGCTACAAGGTTAGGTTAGAGCCATGCTACAAGGACAGGGGCATGCTCCAAGGACAGGCATCAGAGATCTCAGGACAAATCATGGTCTTTCTTCTCCCCCGTCAGGGTAGATGGTGGTGGCAGCCAGAGGAGGCTGGTGGGAGTAGCTATAGGAGAACGGGATCATTGTGGTTCACATATGTTTGACACCGCTCCATCTATTCCATTCCAGCCATTACAATGAGCCCATCCTCCTGTTTCTCTTCCCACCAGCCTCCACTGGTGGCAGCCGAGCTGGGTCCAACAAGAGCCTCTTTCATACAGTAGCTGCTAGTAGTCAGCCTGTTTCAGCTGTTTGGGAAGTAGCTCTGCAGCCTATTCTCTAGGGTGGAGTATGGAGGGGTTGAGGAAGGAGGGGGGTGGGGGGAGTGAATGAGGAGATATCCCCGGCTGTGTCCCAAATGGCACCCTATTCCCTGTATAGTGCACTACTTTTGACCAGAGACCTGGAAATTCATAGACAGAGCTATGGATGCAAAGACTGACCATCCATGATATAAAAATGATAGTTTTAACCATGTTTTGAAGCTATATAGTGTTTGTTTACATTTACTTTGTTCACAAACATTGGTGTAAAACAATATTATATTTTTGGTTCGGATGGAGTAAGACAGTTGAACTAAGCTCATGAGGCATTTCTAAGTTATATTCTTGAAGAATCAATGGGTATAGTTAATTCCAAAAATTGATGTAGCAACTGCAGGTTGCCTCTTTAATGAAACCTACCAGGAAAACGTTCAGGGAACCATAGTAAAACGTTCTCAGAACCTCCCTGCAACCTGTATTGTTCCCAGAACAGGATAACATTTTCACTTGTGTCTTATCGGTCAGGAAAATTATGGCTTCGTTCCCAGAACTAATGGGAAACAAAAAACACATGTTCCCTCAACTTCCAAGAAACCAAATGTGCTCGCTGGGGTCTTATTCCAGAGCTTGCGAACTGTGTTATATACAACCTATTTCTGCCTTGTCTTCTGGTGTAAAGGTGACTTTAATACTCTTATTCCAGAGTCTGGGGACTGTGTTATATACAACCTATATGATAAGGGAAGCACCTTATCGAGATGGTTGTTGCATAACAAGCCTCGTTCCTTCTACAGAATGTTATCCTGCATTGCTCTACCAACAGATACTGTATCTCCTGTTTCTCCATCTCCCTCTCCAGTGGCTTAACTTCTTGTATCTCCTGTGTCTCCATCTCCCTCTCCAGTGGCTTCTCTTCTTGTATCTCCTGTTTCTCCATCTCCCTCTCCAGTGGCTTCTCTACTTGTATATCCTGTTTCCCCATCTCCCTCTCCAGTGGCTTCTCTTCTTGTATCTCCTGTTTCTCCATCTCCCTCTCCAGTGGCTTCTCTTCTTGTATCTCCTGTTTCTCCATCTCCCTCTCCAGTGGCTTCTCTGTAAAGTCCCTTTTAGCATGCCCAAAGATGTGTGAAAATAGAGAGCTGCATAAAGCTCTAGTTATATTGTGTGGCAATTCGGATTCCTATTTCACAGAATATATCCCATACAAGGCCAGCCAACACTGTGTCACTAAGCAGCAGCACTCAGTCATCTACCATAACAGGCTGAAGTAACAGGAGGCATCTTGGGAGCATATACTGCAATGTGTTATAGGTTAGAGATTCATCCCAAATGGTAAAAGTAGTGCACTACATAGGGAATAGACTCCCATTAGAAACGTAACCTAAGATAAGGGTGAGACGAGAGGATATGTTTGAGGTGTTCACTCACTCAGTATGCTTTTTGGCCCTATTTGCAGACTATATCATTCCATTATCTTGGCTTGAAAGAGACTTGATGATTCAGGTCACAAAGGTATTGTTGGCCTAGTTATGCTAGAGCTATGCTAGAGCTATGCTAGAGGTTTGCTAGAGCTATGCTAGAGCTATGCTAGTGTAACGGTTGTGAAACGGCTAGCTTAGTTAGCGGTTGCGCGCTAAATAGCGTTTCAATCGGTGACGTCACTTGCTCTGAGACCTAGAAGTAGTAGTTCCCCTTGCTCTGCAAGTCCCGCGGCTTTTGTGGAGCAATGGGTAACGATGCTTCGTGGGTGTCAGTTGTTGATGTGTGCAGAGGGTCCCTGGTTTGCGCCCGGGTATGGGCAAGGGGACGGTCTAAAGTTATACTGTTACACTAGAGTTATGCTAGCTAGAGTTTCACCACACGGTGTACCTTTTCTTATCTAGACCATGGCCAGTCACCCACTGAGTATATGGCATGTAATACAAGACATGGTCCAGTGGTTTAAAGCCTACACACTGATGCCAACTATCCCTTATCCCTCTCAAAACACACAAATACATGATAAAACAAACAAAATATCTTTACTTGGAATGATAAAGATAGTATTCTGATCTAGCAATGCAATAGCAGTGTGGTGTTTGTCTGGACAACACATTGGCATCAGAGCAACAAGATCTCAAGGTTTTACAAATTTGACTTCAGATTCTGATGTTTATCCACCTTTCTCCAAAAGTCAAATGTCGAAGTGTTTGACGCCCTGGGCTCTATTTTCGGCTGGCTTTAAGGTGACGCTGGTGTGAAACGCGCTTTCGTTTGCCATTTCAAACGGTTGCTCAAGGATTGGTAATTAAACATCGTATTATATCAGCTCGCTTGCGCTCAGATGGGACTGGAGGAAATATTTGAGGTGTGCTAATTTCAGGCAGCACTGGTAGGGATATTTAAGACAAACCAAAAGCTGGGTTTAGCTGCGCAACGCGGTTGGTTATGGCATGAATTTTGACAGAGGAAACGCATTCTATCCCGCCGCGATGCATTACAAGAGTAATGTGCTTTTGGTGCATGTATACTTCGTATTTAGAAAAGAAGAAACTAGTGTTTTTTCCCCCGATTCCATTTATTTGATTACAAATAAAGCATAGCCTCCCCTCCTCTCAATCAAGGTTGCTTTGTTTCTGTCCTGCCCAATGCAACCAAGTAGGTGAGAGCAAGGTATGTTGTTACACTTTTCACGCTGTCCAACATTCACTGGGCACAATACATCACAATGGTATGAATGCCACACCAAATTAATTCATCACATATTTTGTATTCATGACATCTTCATACCTTATTTCAGTACATAGGAGTTGTGGACTGTTGAATAGAGAGTGTGCACTTGTGACAATTTGCCCCATAAGTGGGTAAATTGTCCCACTACGTCGGGTAAGTTGTCACATTGGATTATCAATAAATAAGAACATAACAAATGAATTGTGAATAACTTTTTCATTTCAAATTCAAAAGAAAATTCAACTTCATTAAAGAACTCAAAATAAAAAACTATCATGCCTAGAGAATCTGGCAAATCATGCCTTTCAATCAAAACAATAATGTTGGCAGATCACACATTAATTAAGTGGCATGACCACTTTACTTTGAACAATGAAATCGAACGTTCTCTGGCGTGCACATACTGTAGATCCACGGTAATTGTTGGAATCGGAATGTAATGCTGCAGATATAACTTGCTTAAATGTGTAAAGTCTTAACAAAACAGACGTGTAAGGATCTATGTGCAGCTGGTGCAGAGGAGTCAGGCACAGGACAGCAGAGATGAGTAAATAAAGGCAACTTTACTCAAAGTCATCAAAATACAAGAGAATTTCCAAGCACACAATACCACAAATACAACAAACAATCACTCACAAACAAACATGGGCTACAGAGGGTTAAATACTAAACAGGTAATTGGGTGAGTGAAACCAGGTGTGTAAGACAAAGACAAAACAAATGGAAAAGTGCATCGGCGGTGGCTAGAAGGCCGGTGACGTTCGGGCGGCGTTCGGCGGTCGACAAGGAGAGGGACCGACTTCGGCGGAAGTCGTGACAAGACGTGGTGTTTAAACACACTAATTCAACAGTTTCTTAACAAACTATACGACGTAAATACGTATCTGACTAATCAGACTCATCTTCAGAGTCACAGTTCTGGCACACATAATTTGCCTGGCCTGAGGTGCAAGCGTCATGAGCCCATTTGTTGCATCTCACACATTTCACCCAAGTCTCCTTTGGAGGGATGTTTTAAAATGGCTCCACACAGACGAGGCAGAATCACTCCTCTTCATCTGATGATGACTCTTCTATGATTTTTCTTTTTTTAGCTGCCTTGTTCTTTGCACATCCGAATTTGGACTCCGCCCTCGCTTCCCATTCTTCGGAAAACAGCCTTTTGCTAGATTGTGCCTTATTATTTTCCTTTTCTAGTGCCTGCTTCACTGGTGTGCCAGTTAGAATTGCTGTTTTGCGTCGTTATCTTCCTTTGCAAGCTGGTTTTCGGGGGCCAGATTTTGGATATGGCCGGATGTCCTCTGGAGTAAGTAGTCCGCTGTCAGCAATGGCATAGCTGGACATGGGTGAGCTCGTGCTAGCATAAGAACTGGGCAGGTCTGTGTCTGAGCTCGTGCTTGGCAGGGCTGGAATGGTGCTGGGTCCGGGCAGGTTGGTGCTGGGGCCTGGCAGGATGGAGCTGGGGCCTGGCAGGGCTGGAATAGTACAGGGGCCTGGCTGGAATGGTGCTGGGTCCTGGCCGGTTGGTGCTGGAATGTTGCTGGGGCATGGCAGGTTGGTGCTGGGGCATGGCAGGTTGGTGCTGGGGCCTGGCAGGTTGTTGCTGGGGCATGGCAGGTTGGTGCTGGGGCCTGGCAGGTTGGTGCTGGGGCCTGGCAGGTTGTTGCTGGGGCATGGCAAATTGTTGCTGGGGCATGGCAGGTTGGTGCTGGGGCATGGCAGGTTGTTGCTGGGGCATGGCAGGTTGGTGCTGGGGCATGGCAGGTTGGTGCTGGAGCCTGGCAGGGCAGGGTTGGTGCTGTGGCTTGGTAGGGTTCTGAATGGGGCGATCTGTAACGTAGGATGGCGCAAACTCTGATTACAGAAATACATCCCTGTTCTAAGGTTGTACCCCAGCCACCCTAAAACCAGCCTGAATGTTCAAGGGGGTTGCAGCCAGAGGATAGGTGATTGCCACTATCCCAGGAATGTCATAAATTGACATTGTCTTCCCGGGATTGTTCCTCATCCAGGCATCACACGCAGTGTTGATGTGCATCTTCAGTGGCCCACAGACATACCTGTCAAACGGTTGAAGCCGATGAGAGCAATGTGGTGGGAATAACAGCATAATTATGCCATTTTCTTTGGCAGATGAGACTCGTGGTTTTGTCCAAAAGGATTAAACAGATCTTCTCCTATGAGCACTTCGTATGCTCAACAAAATGTTTCAAGGAAGTAGTAGTGGTCACCCCAGTTTATCGACATTCCGTATGTCTCCTGGTCCAAACTGATATCTCTATAGCACTTCTGCTACAATGTCGAAGAAGCATGACCATTTTTTTCTGTTGAAGCTACTTGCCCTGATAAGGCTAGTTGTCTCTGGCTTCCTCAGAGACAGTGTTGGGTGCCTGTAAGAAGAAGCCTCCGAGCTGGCCTTTTCTTTTTCTGCTCACATTGATGAACTTCAACTGGTGAGCCACAGCAAACTGGAAGACAAGTCTTCTGACCTCACAAACTGGAAGACAAGTCTTCAATGACGGCCTAGGAACAGTGGGTTAACTGCCTTGTTCAGGGGCAGAACGACAGACCTTGTCAGCTCGAGGGTTTGAACTTGCAACCTTTCGGTTACTAGTCCAACGCTCTAACCACTAGGCTACCCTGCCGCCCCACATGCCAGAGCCTGTCTTGTGTAGTCCAGGGATATGTCTGCTGCTCTAAACTATACGTATATAATGATCCATTTACAGTAACATGTAATACTATTGTCAGAGCTGATTACACAATGTTTTTTGTTCTGTGTCTATGTATACTGGGGCAAGTTGTCACCAGGTGAAGACTTGCCCCAAAGTCATTGAGACAACATGCCCCAAACTGACATGTGTGCTAATGTTGGCTAAACGGTTAGCTCAAGATAGGACTGCAGCTAAAGTATTAAAAAGACACATTAAATGTCTCCTCTACTCAGTGCAAAATTTTATAATTTTAAACATTCCTACCTAACAATTTTTTATTGCATAAAATGTAAAGTGACAATTTTTTGCTTTTGAAGGGGAAAGATAAGAACCTTGTGCTCACCTCAGATTAGAGTGACCTCTAGTCACCTCTCTCTCTAGAGTGACATGTGAACAGGAAGTTGACCATAGAACATGTAGTCGCACAAAGTAGCTATTTGATTTTTGAGAGAGCGCCTCTAGTGTTGGAGGTATGAACAGTTTGACAACTTACCCGTGTGACAACTTACCTCACTCTCCCCTGGGCTACTCAAGGCGGTCGATAAAGGGTTTGGCTCGTGAGACCACTTAGGAAAAAATCTTAAATCACTGAAGCTTTGTTAAAAGATCAAGTTGGAGAGGAGCAAAACAGTGAGCTGACATTCCCTTGTTATCTATGTATTGTAGGCAGGCCTACATTATTGTAGCCATGCTTTGGATGTGCGTAAAACCCCCTCCATGATGTAGGCTACATTTGTCCATGCCCATCATGAAACGAGAGATGAGAACCTTGGTGAATACCGGAGAACCTCGTATTTAGAAGTCATTTAAATAACACATATGGAATCATGTAGTAACCAAAGAAGTGTGAAACAAATATATTTTATATTTGAGATTCTTCAAAGTAGCCACCCTTTGCCTTGATAACAGCTTTGCACACGCTTGGAATTCTCTCAACCAGCTTCATGAGGTAGTCACCTGGAATGCATTTCAATTAACAGGTGTGGCTTGTTAATTTGTGGAATTTCTTTCCTTCGTAATGCGTTTGAGCCAATCAGTTGTGTTGTGACAAGGTAGGGATGGTATACAGACACAGCCCTATTTGGTAAAAGACCAAGTCCATATTAGGGCAAGAACAGCTCAAATAGCAAAGAGAAACGACAGTCTATCATTACTTTATTAAGACATGAAGGTCAGTTAATCCAGACAAATTCAAGAACTTTGAGTGTTTCTTTGTGTTATTTTAATGGACAATTTATTTTTGCTTTTCTTCCAAAGACAAGGCAATTTCTAAGTGACCCCAAACTTTTGAACGGTAGTGTATATCAATTATCAAAGCAGAATTACTTTCCCATTGTTTCTCAAATGCAATGATGGTGTCAGAGGAAGGCCCGAAAAATTGTCAAAGACTCCAGCCACCCTAGTCATAGACTGTTCTCTCTGCTACCGCACGGCAAGCGGTACCGGAGCGCCAAGTCTAGGTCCAAGAGGCTATTATTATTTTACTGCTGCTCTTTAATTACTTGTTCCTTTAATTTCTTATTCTTATCCGTATTTTTAAAAAACTGTATTGTCGGTTAGGGGCACATTTGTTGTATTCAGCGCAGTTCTGTGTCTCTGCTAATATCTAATGTAAAAAACACAATTTTAAATTTTGCTACATAAGACTGAATCAAGACGGTCGGTCACATATGTGGGAACTCCTTCAAGACCATTTGAAAAGCATTCCATTTGAAGCTGGTTGAGAGAATTCCAAGCGTGCGCAAAGCTGTCATCAAGGCAAAGGGTGGCTACTTTGAAGAATCTCAAATACTAAACCTATTTGGAGTTGTTTAACACTTTTTGGTTACTACATGATTCCATATGTGTTATTTCATAGTTTTGATGTCGTCACTGTTATTCTACAATGTAGAAAATAGTAAAAATAAAGGAAAACCCTTGAATTAGTAGGTGTGTCCAAACTTTGACTGGTACTAAATATATATATGTATAATTTATATACAGTATATATTATATATATACTGTATATATAATTATTGCGCTTTCTTATATCTCCTAGATATAGGACAGACACTTCAAAACCTTGTTCCTTACCATATATTTTTTGACTGTCTTTTCAGACATTTATGAATGTGTTATTCAATGCGTTACTATGAGCTATAGTAGTAAATGCTTATTGACCCGATTTTGTCTCAGTATCCTAAAAGCATTCTTGGCAAATAAACAAGGTAGAATTACACCACTCCACAAGCCAAATAATATTCCTTATTGCCATGTACTGGAATGTACCTAGAGTACAAGGTTCAGATTTGCACTGAACAATTTCACGTCAGAAAAATGATGTAGAAAATCTGGCTTATGATTAGCCTCATATACATTATCTATTGGTATCCTTTTAATTTTGAGAACATATAGCTATTTCATCAATATGCAAATGATGTGTGAGTTTAGGACATAGAATTAATCAAAATATAATTTCAAAATGTACAAATAAATCTAACTTGTTTGTAAATGTTAGACATCTTAATAAGTAGGTGAACAACGGGTGATCCAAAAAAAGTCCATACCAGAAGTGGCCAAACTTGCTCCACTCCCTGATCTACTGGTTGAGCAGACTTCTATTCCAGCCCAGCAATAATACACATTATTATCAACTCATTAGGATTGATACGTTGAATCAAATGTGTTAGTGCAGGGTGGGAAGAGAAGCCTGCACACCCAACATACCTCCATTGTATGTTGGGTAACAACAATTGCTAACTAACATAAGTACATCCAAGAATGTGCCAGCAGTCTCTTGGGACATTCACTGGGATCTCTTCATCTGCAGACAGGCTTTCACAGCTACCCATATCTGAGGACAGACATCACAAAGAAACAGGCATCATCGTATTACAACTACACAGCCCTGACTATTATCTCTCTGTCTGTCTTCATAGTTTTCCCCTCTAGGGACTAAAACGGGAGCATATTTTCATAATGTCCTCCCACAACCTGCCCTATCTAACTAGTAAACCTACTTCCTTTTCCCGACAACTGTATAACACCCTTTCACCCTCTTCATTTGCTGTTATCTACAAACGCATTTGGTGCATGAGTTTTTAATTTACAATGATAAATAGGCCTACATCAAGATAACAAGCTAATATGAATTCAACCAGCTAATGATATTTCACTTAGCTATAGTATGTCAAGTTGGCTAGCTATTTAGCCGAAACACAGTGGCCTGGTGTAGCTAGCCAGCTAGCTAATATATTTTTAAAAATGTCTAAATGTATTTACTTAGCTGAATAGGTTCACGCCTACACCCACGCCCACATAGCGGACAATATTTTGGAGCGAAGAGAAGAGTTGTCAAGCGGAGGCACCACTTCTAGTCGAAACGTACGGTTACCGATATGAGGGAGTGACACAGATTCTCTTTCCCCCTGTATTCTGTCTGCTTTCGAAGGACTTTGTATTTTACGTAAAGTTCTGGATAGGCTTTTCTGCACACAAGGATGGAATCCATTGAAAGGACAGTGTGGTCAGATATCCAAGTGAAAGTTTGCGTTGTCATCCCTTTGAGATGGAGACTCGACTGACAGAAGAATTTCTACTCTATAACGGAACAGCCTTTTGGATTTAGTCTGCAGCAGCTATTACGCGGCGCTGGACACCTGCACCCGACCTGGCCGAGACGGACGGCGTCTACGCCGCTGCCCTGAGAATAATAAAGCGCTCAGAAGCGCTTCTTGAACTGAATCAATCATTTCGGCACTCATGTGAACAGTTGTCAATGTTACCTCCCCACAGGCTGTCCATTTATTGCGCTTTGTTGTGCAGTTCTGTAAATCGCGGACTGCAGATAGGCGATAATGGACAACGGGTTGATACTGCCATCGGACATCCGATGATATAGCCATACATAGGCTAGGTGAGTATATCTCTTCTGTTTGCATTGTTTGTTTGTTTGCCTTTTGGAAAAAATATGACCTGTTTGGGTTTTGAAATTGTATTTAATTTCTCATTGATATTTATTTAAAATTGTTATAATGGCAAATGGATTTTCATTTATTGTGTAGTTGTATTTTTGTCAGAGAGCTTGTGTTTTTATGGGCTTAAAAAAAAAAAATGTTAAAGTGCGCACTGACACATTGTAGCATGCCCTAGAATATCATTGTGCTTGGAAATCGACTATTTATTTCCTTAGCGCACTGCAGTAGGCTACAACAATGTGTTGAATTGATTCAACAATTATAGCTGCGCGGATATTCTATTTGGGTCAGTCTGGTGACTTTAGTGGAGACTGGCGCATCAGGAACCGTCCTCACACTAGGGAATTGTCTGGACTAGCTCTGGTCCCGGGCGTCCAGGGGGTTCGTAGAGGATAGTAGAAGAACGCGCACTAACGCCCTGGACCAGAGATACAGTGCCTTCAGAAAGTATTCAAACCCCTTTACTTTTTCAACATTTTGCTGCCTGAATTTAACATTGTTGTCATTTGTTTTTTGTCACCTACACCCCATAATGTCAAAGTAGAATTGTTTTTCGACCATTTTTACAAATTAATGTCTTGAGTCAATATGTATTCAACCCCTTTGTTATGTCAAGCCTAAATAAGTTCAGGAGTAAAAATGTGCTTAACAAGTCACATAATAAGATGCATGGACTCACTCTGTGTGCAATAATAGTGTTTAACATGATTTTTGAATGACTACCTCATTCATCTCTGTACCCCACACATTTTATTTCAATTTTTTTTTATTTACCATTTATTTAACTAGGGCAAGTCAGTTAAGAACAAATTCTTATTTACAATGATGGCCTACCCCGGTCAAACCCTAACCCGGACAACGCTGGGCCAATTGTGCGCTGCCCAATGGGACTCCCAATCACGGCCGGTTGTGATACAGCCTGGAATCAAACCAGGGTCTGTAGTGATGTCTCTAGCTCTGAGATGCAGTGCCTTAGACCCCTGCACCACTCAGGAGCCATACAATTATCTGTACGGTCCCTCAGTCAAGCAGTGAATTCCAAACACATATGAAACCACAGGGAGGGAGGTTTTCCAATGCCTCTCAAAGAAACCGTTCAGGGAATTCACCATGAGGCCAGTGGCGACTTTAAAGTGGACCTGACAGCATTTTAGCAACTTGAAATGTTATTAAAATCTGTTCATATGTCTAAGGAAGAATATGACACACACAAAAAAGAAGTCTGACAAGCTAAGACACTAAGATATGGTAATGTTTGGGAGTGATGTACAGTACGACATTTAAAAGAAAATGAATAGACACTCTGCAGTAAATAAAACCTAAAAAACAGCTGTCTCGTCCAGGACCAGAGTCTATGCAGACCGGTGCGCCATAGCCAATCAGAGCTACAGTAGGTCTTTATGCAAATAAGCCATTTGCCAAAAAGACACAAAATGCACCTGAATGGATTTCTGCAAATATGTAAATACAATGGGAGTCCTATTACATTAAGGAACTTAACAGTCCCATTGATCAAACAACAGTGAAAAATTAGGCTATCGCTCCCTATGTTATGCACATCAACAACAGTAAGATCAACAACTAATGCCAGAGTGAGATAGGCTCAAATCTAACGAGAAAACATTAGACACACCCTCTTAAACTTGTTCAGCTAGTTGGCCATCAGAATTGCTCTGATAAACGTTGGGGCCTGCTTGTCCTTCTGTAGCCTGCCTGCCAATGCATGCATTTCCCAACCCACCCACATTTTAACAACTGAATGGGAACTTGTCTACCTGCCCTCCCATTTTATTGATGCCAAATACATTTGATTGACAACTAAGGGTGCGTTCGTAAATTGCCTCGTGCCCGAGGAGTAGGGATGGGCTCACAACAGCAGTCTAGCACCCAAGCTAACTGGCTAAAGTTGGCTAGCTTGCCATCTTCTTCCAGACACAAATGAGAACACCTCCCTCTGACCATTTTACTCTCACTAGCAGAGCTGGTTAGGCTGTTTACATGTTATCTAGAGCGTTAGTGACTAACAATGACATTTTTATGTCAACGTTTACTGACACCGGTCATAGTCAGCGGATCTTGCACGATTGTAAATTGAGCAGTTATTCTGCACTCTCTGGCACACTCAGATGAGAGTGATTTGACGGCTGTATTGGTCCACTATTGCAGGACCAATAAAGGCCCCGTGCACTCCTTTTGTGAGAAAATGTTTTTTATATACATATTTGTTTACAATTATTTTTGAGGGGTTGGCAGCAGCAGCACCCTCAGAACCCCTCCTTCCCGCGGCTATGATGAGGGGGAAAAGTTGGTCACTCACCAACTCCTCCAATGACACGACATCCTCCCAGCACGTAGCTAGCTAGGTAGCTAGCTAACGTTAGGCTCCGCGTTTTTAGCTTGCTAAATAAATAGCTACATAAATAGGTACGCTAGCCTATAAGAATAGGTACGCTAGCCTATAAGAATAGGTACGCTAGCCTATAAGAATAGGTACGCTAGCCTATAAGAATAGGTACGCTAGCCTATTAGCTACATTATGACTGACTTGTGATCATTTCCCTTGCTAGTTTGATTGAATTGACATTCTCAACCTTTCTTACATTCGTCCGTTTTTGTCCAAAATATTGAGTCATTGAAACTGAAATATTGCATCCCGAATGAAGGCAGCAAACATTGTACCAGAGCAGCTGTGATTTACAACCTGATAGCAACATTTTTTGGACTACAAAGAAATGTATTCGTGAATTATATCCATCTATTCTGCCAACATGGAATTTTGAGTCAAATAGAATCTATTTTTAAAACCCCTTCTAACCATGTGTATGTGACCAATAACATTTGATATGATGATTTTGATTTGATAAAGTTGATTTTGCAGCATAAACTGCAAATTTGATATTTTTGATACATTTACTGATATCACTCTCTGATACATTTACTGATATTATGGTTGTCTGTTGGTTTCATATTTGCCAAGTAGTTCAAATGCTCTCATTCCACTTTAAAACAGTTTGAGTTTAATGGCTGTGATAGGAGAAAACTGAGAATGGATCAACAACGTTGCAGTTACTCCACAATTCAAATCCAACACAACTCATCACTGAGTACAACTCTTCATATTTTAATGCATGGTGGTAGCTGCATCATGTTATGGGTATGCTTGTCATCAGCAAGGACTAGGGAGTTCTCTATAATAACAAGAAATAGAATAGAGCTAAACGCAGGCAAAATCTTAGGAGGAACACCTGGTTCAGACACACCAGAACAATAACCTAAAACACAATACCCCATATATACACTGGAGTTGCTTACCAAGATGACTTTGAATGTTTCTGAGTGGCTAAGTTGACTTAAATCGTCTTGAAAATCTATTGGAAGACTTGAACATGGCTGTCTAGCAATGAGCCACAACCAAATTGACAGAGCATGAAGGACTTAAAAAATAACAATGTACAAATATTGTACAATCCAGGTATGAAAACTCTTAGAGACCCAGAAATACTCAAACCTGTAATCGCATGCAAAAGTGATTCTAACATGTCTTGACATAGGGGTGAGAATACTTGTAAATTAGATATTTCTGTATTTTATTTTCATTTTGTCATTATGGGGTATTATGTGTGTGTATATGGGTGAGAGAAAAAACATATTTGTAATCCATTTTGAATTCATGCTGTAACACAACAAAATGTGGATTAGTCAAGAGGTGTGGGGTCTGAAGGCGCTGTATGTATTGATATGCTTGTGCAAATAGCCGTCTGGTGGGAAATAGGTACACAGCGCTGCTTGACAGGACATTAGCGAATATAAATGTTTCAGATAAAACTATACAAATGTTTTCAAAGTTTAAGTAGGATATTTGCTTATTTATTTTCAACATCATAAATGTTTGCCGTTCTTGTTTTGCAGATAATGGCAATGCCATCATGGGCATTTGAATAGTGTCAGCATCAACTGGAAAAAGTTTGTCTCTAAATTCAACTAAACTTAAAGAGTTAAACAGGAGAGAACTGTGCCTCCATCTCACCCCTGTCCAAATCTGACCTCACAAAGCCAGTATAATAGATCACGGAATCACCATGGGTGCAGTACTGTCACTGTCCCCTGCATCCAGGAAGAATAGCTACTGCGACACGCGCCCCGATTCGCTCAACCACTACCCGAGCCTGAGCAGCCGATCGCTCAACACTCAGAAAGACCACACCGGCGGCCTGAAACGGGGCCAGTCAATCTTCCTCCCGGCGCTCACCTGGAAACGCCTGGTTGCCACCACCAAGAAACGAGGGGGTTCTAAGAAATGTTCTGGGGGTTCTGGGTTGCTCGGAGACCCCCTCAACAACAACAACATTTACCAGAAGGACCCGGTGTTGCATCTCAACCAGGATAATGTCAAGAAGTCTCTATCCTGTGCCAACCTCTCCAGCTACAACAGGCCAGCGGGACTAGGCCTGGGGATAGGCTTTGGCCAGGGGCACTGTGGCTATGAGGTGGGCATTAAGCCCCAGCAGCTACCCTCCGTCATAAGAGTGCCCCATAAAGGAACAGGCGCTTCGTCCCCCAAGCGCGTCATCATCCAGGCGTCCACTAGTGAACTCCTCCGCTGCCTGGGTGAGTTCCTGTGTGGCCGCTGCTACCGGCTGAAACACCTCTCCCCTGCAGACCCAGTGCTGTGGGTGCGGTCGGTGGACCGGTCTCTACTCCTCCAGGGTTGGCAGGATCAGGCCTTCGTGACGCCAGCCAACGTCGTGTTTGTCTACATGCTGTGTCGAAATGTGGTGGATGGGGACCTGGTGTCGTCGGAGCACGAGCTTCAGGCCACGCTGCTCACCTGCCTCTACCTGTCCTACTCCTACATGGGCAATGAGATCTCCTATCCACTGAAGCCTTTCTTGGTGGAGGCTGGCAAAGAGGCGTTTTGGGACCGATGCCTTGCCATCATCGACGCCACTAGCACCAAGATGCTACGCATCAACGCCGATCCCCACTTCTTCACCCACGTGTTTGCCGAGCTTAAGAGTGAGGGGGGCTGCGGCCCACAGGACTACAGCAGAGTGCTGGACCGGTGAGAGGAGGGGTAGAGGGGTACAACCCCCCCAATCCCCATCCCCCCTTCCAATATCTGCCAAACATTTCCCCCTCCTGTCCCCTACATCCAAGCAGGTAACACAGGGGGGAAGAGACCTACTGGCCTATCATGACTGCGGTCTGTATGGTCACTGACACGGTTGGATATTCCATCAGCTGCTTGTCATGAAACCCCCCCCACCTGGTATTCAAATCTTACCTTATGAGGTCCGGAGCCTGCTGGTTTTCTGTTCTACCTGATAATTAATTGTACCCACCTGGTGTCCCGGTTGTAAACCAGTCCCTAATTCGAGGGGGCTTCGAGGTCCAGAGTTGAGTTGCAAGGTGTTATTGTATATCACAAGTAGAGGTCGACCGATTATGATTTTTCAACGCCGATACCGATAATTGGAGGACCAAAAAAAGCCAATCGGACGATTTTTATTTATTTATTTATTTGTGATAATGACAATTACAACAATACTGAATGAACACTTTTATGTTAACTTAATATAATACATCAATAAAATCAATTTAGCCCCAAATAAATAATGAAACATGTTCAATTTGGTTTAAATAATGCACAAACAAAGTGTTGGAGGAGAAAGTAAAAGTACAATATGTGCCATGTAAAAAAGCTAACGTTTAAGTTCCTTGCTCAGAACATGAGAACATATGGTGGTTCCTTTTAACACGAGTCTTCAACATTCCCAGGTAAGAAGTTTTAGGTTGTAGTTATTATAGGAATTATAGGACTATTTCTCTCTATACCATTTATATTTCATTAACCTTTGACTAATGGATGTTCTTATAGGCACTTTAGTATTGCCAGTTAACAGTATAGCTTCCGTCCCTCTCCTCGCCCCTACCTGGGCTCGAACCAGGAACACATCAAACAAACAGTCACCCTCGAAGCATCGTTACCCATCGCTCCACAAAAGCTGTGGCCCTTGCAGAGCAAGGCGAACAACTACTTCAAGGTCTCAGAGCGCGTGACGTCACCGATTTAAACGCTATCAGTGCGCACCCCGCTAACTAGCTAGCCATTTCACATCGGTTACACCAGCCTAATCTCGGGAGTTGATAGGTTTGAAGTCATAAACAGCGCAATGCTTGAAGCACAGCCAAGAGCTGCTGGCAAGCGCACAAAAGTGCTGTTTGAAGGAATGCTTAAGAGCCTGCTGCTGCCTACCACCGCTCAGGCAGACTGCTCTATCAAATATCAAATCATATACTTAATTATAACATAATAACACACAAAAATACGAGCCTTAGGTCATTAATATAGTCAAATCTTGAAACTATCATTTCGAAAACAAAACGTTTATTATTTCAGTGAAATACGGAACCGTTCCGTATTTTATCTAACGGGTGGCATCCCTAAGTCTGAATATTCCTGTTACATTGCACAACATTCAATGTTATGTCATAATTACGTAAAATTCTAGCAAATTAGTTCGCAACGAGCCAGTCGGCCCAAACTGTTGCATATACCCTGACTCTGTGTGCAATGAACACAAGAGAAGTGACACAATTTCCCTAGTTTAATATTGCCTGCTAACCTGGATTTCTTTTAACGAAATATGCAGTACTTCTGTGTATTGATTTTAAGAAAGGCATGGATGTTTATGGTTAGGTACATTTGTGCAACGATTGTGTTTTTTTCTCAAATGCGCTTTTGTTAAACCATCCCCCGTTTGGCGAAGTTGGCTGTCTTTGTTAGGAAGAAAGCCTTCACACAGTTCGCAACGAGTCAGGCGGCCCAAACTGCTGCATATACCCTGACTCTGTTGCACAGAATGCAAGAGAAGTGACACAATTTCCCTAGTTAAAATAAATTAATGTTAGCAGGCAATATTAACTAAATATGCAGGTTTAAAAAGATATACTTGTGTATTGACTGTAAGAAAGGCGTTGATGTTTATGGTTAGGTACATTGGTGCAACGATGGTGCTTTTTCTGTGAATGCGCTTGTTAAATCACCAGTTTGGCGAAGTAGGCTGTGATTCAATGATAAATTAACAGGCACCGCATCAATTATATGCAACGCAGGACAAGCTAGATAAACTAGTAATCATCATCAACCATGTGTAGTTAACGAGTGATTATGTGAAGATGTATTGTTTTTATAAGATACGTTTAATGCTAGCAACTTACCTTGGCTCCTTGCTGCACTCCCATAAAAGGTAGTCAGCCTGCCACGCAGTCTCCTCGTAGAATGCAATGTAATCAGACATGAATGGTGTCCAAAAATGCCGATTACCGATTGTTATGAAAACTTGAAATTGGCCCTAATTAATCGTCCATTCCGATTAATCGGTCGACCTCTAATCCAAGACCCTACTTTATCCTACTATGAGCCATCCATATTACAACAGGGGGGGAACTGTTCCCCCTAAGACACAATTAGAATTTGACATGTGTCATCAATGGGGTTGATGTCTTATGTTGTGTTTTCAACACAAACCCTTCTATGTTACGGAAGACTCACCTGATTTTACTTGAATGACCTTTTAGCTCGCATGTCCTTGATGACCCCACTCTCACCTCTTGAGTCTCAATGAGCTGGAGGAACAGAAATATAAATCCTCCCATGTCCCCCCTCTCACCCCCCCCCCCCCCCCCCCTTTGCCCCCTCTCATTAACAACCCAAGGGAATGTCATTTTATCAACAGCGTTGTTACCTAGAAGATCATGGACATCATTACTTATAAATAGATGACTTTGATAGAACAACAGACTCAAATATTTCCTAAATAGTGCACTATTTTGGACTAGAGTCCATAGGTCAAAAGTAGGGCACTACATAAGGATTACAGTTTCATTTGGAATGCCTGGTGGGTGCAGGACCATTTGTCCCTAACTCTCCAGCTATCATTTCATCTAAGGGGTCTCCTGGTGGAAGCAAAGTATACCCTTATTTTGGTGTGTGTGTGTATTGTGCATTGGGCATCAGTGAGGGTCATCAGCTGTTTAACCCCGTCAGTCCTTTGTTCCCTGGCTGTGCCTGTCATCAGGGCACCTGCCCGCTGCTGCTGTAATATCAACGAGATTACCTTTCCTCCTTCGCTCCGCCCTTCTTCCTCTAGCCCCACCCCCTCCATCCACCTCTGTCCCCCACTCCTCCCTTCTTCCTCTAGCCCCACCCCCTCCATCCACCTCTGTCCCCCGCTCCTCCCTTCTTCCTCTAGCCCCACCCCCTCCATCCACCTCTGTCCCCCACTCCTCCCTTCTTCCTCTAGCCCCACCACCTCCATCCACCTCTGTCCCCCATTCCTCCCTTCTTCCTCTAGCCCCACCCCCTACATCCACCTCTGTCCCCCACTCCTCCCCTCTTCCTCTAGCCCCACCCCCTCCATCTATCTCAGACAGACAGACACAAACACACACAAGTCCTCGGCTGGCATGAAGCAGCTTCTAGGGACTCTGGCAGTGTCTCAAATTGTAAATCTATAATGTTTATAGTGCATTACTTTTTATTAGCAGGGCATTTAGGGTAGTGCACTATGTAGGGAATAGGGTCCCATTTGGGACACAGACAATAGGCTTGTTGTTTACCTCTTTACAACATGAACCCTTTCTGGTTCACACATTTTAATCTAAACCGTGTGCTAATGTGTTTGTGTGTGTCAGTCAGGACTAGAGCAGAAGACAGAGGGTTGTGTTTTCACTGTCTACAAGCTGTGCACATACACATCTATTTATCTTGGTCTTCTGTCTGTAGGGGTGATGGGGATTAGGTTGTATTCTATACGGTCTGTAGGGGTGATGGGGATTAGGTTGTATTCTATACTGTCTGTAGGGGTGATGGGGATTAGGTTGTATTCTATACTGTCTGTAGGGGTGATGGGGATTAGGTTGTATTCTATACTGTCTGTAGGGGTGATAGGGATTAGGTTGTATTCTATACTGTCTGTAGGGGTGATGGGGATTAGGTTGTATTCTATACTGTCTGTAGGGGTGATGGGGATTAGGTTGTACACTATACTGTCTGTAGGGGTGATAGGGATTAGGTTATACACTATACTGTCTGTAGGGGTGATGGGGATTAGGTTGTATTCTATACTGTCTGTAGGGGTGATGGGGATTAGGTTGTATTCTATACTGTCTGTAGGGGTGATGGGGATTAGGTTGTATTCTATACTCTCTGTAGGGGTGATGGGGATTAGGTTGTATTCTATACTGTCTGTAGGGGTGATAGGGATTAGGTTGTATTCTATACTGTCTGTAGGGGTGATGGGGATTAGGTTGTATTCTATACTGTCTGTAGGGGTGATGGGGATTAGGTTGTATTCTATACTGTCTGTAGGGGTGATGGGGATTAGGTTGTATTCTATACTCTCTGTAGGGGTGATGGGGATTAGGTTGTATTCTATACTGTCTGTAGGGGTGATAGGGATTAGGTTGTATTCTATACTGTCTGTAGGGGTGATGGGGATTAGGTTGTATTCTATACTGTCTGTAGGGGTGATGGGGATTAGGTTATACACTATACTGTCTGTAGGGGTGATGGGGATTAGGTTGTATTCTATACTGTCTGTAGGGGTGATGGGGATTAGGTTGTACACTATACTGTCTGTAGGGGTGATGGGGATTAGGTTATACACTATACTGTCTGTAGGGGTGATGGGGATTAGGTTGTATTCTATACTGTCTGTAGGGGTGATGGGGATTAGGTTATACACTATACTGTCTGTAGGGGTGATAGGGATTAGGTTATACACTATACTGTCTGTAGGGGTGATAGGGATTAGGTTATACACTATACTGTCTGTAGGGGTGATGGGGATTAGGTTATACACTATACTGTCTGTAGGGGTGATGGGGATTAGGTTATACACTATACTGTCTGTAGGGGTGATGGGGATTAGGTTATACACTATACTGTCTGTAGGGGTGATGGGGATTAGGTTGTATTCTATACTGTCTGTAGGGGTGATAGGGATTAGGTTATACACTATACTGTCTGTAGGGGTGATAGGGATTAGGTTATACACTATACTGTCTGTAGGGGTGATGGGGATTAGGTTATACACTATACTGTCTGTAGGGGTGATGGGGATTAGGTTGTATTCTATACTGTCTGTAGGGGTGATGGGGATTAGGTTGTATTCTATACTGTCTGTAGGGGTGATGGGGATTAGGTTGTATTCTATACTGTCTGTAGGGGTGATGGGGATTAGGTTGTATTCTATACTGTCTGTAGGGGTGATGGGGATTAGGTTATACACTATACTGTCTGTAGGGGTGATGGGGATTAGGTTGTATTCTATACTGTCTGTAGGGGTGACAGGGATTACATGTGGGTCATAGTAATGGACGAGTTTTGCTTCCACCAGGAGATTTCTAGTTCAATCCTGTACTCCTAAAGTTATATTATTGCATATTTAAGGGAAATCGTGATGTTTCATGACTGTGAATGACCTTAGAGCCATATCCCGATCCGTCCCGTACAGTTTACAGCTATGGGACTACCCTGCATCCATGACAACCACAAGCTCACTGAATGGCGGTAGTTTATGGAGTTGTAGTGTAGAGGCTCTGTAGACGATCCAGTTTAATTCTGTTATTATGTCATTATAACGTGACTGCCACCTTGACCCTGTCCACCCTCACCTTAAGGAGATCACCCCTTATCTCGTTTACCTCCACCAACCCAAACAAATCCTTGAGCTGGATCCTATTGCTGTTCCTCCAATCTTATTCACTCTGTTTTCAACCAATCATATCATACTACTCAACAGAAACTGTGACTGTCTGTCCAATCAAACACCTCATTAGAACCCTGGAACTCGGTTGAACTCCTTCACTACAAATGGACTTAATATGGAGCCTCAACCAGGAAGATAACAGGAGACTTGAACCCTACGCCTATTCTATGAATTACATGAATGGGAAATGGAAATCAAGTAGAAACTATTGTACCTTCCAGAATATTTGAGCTGGGTCAGACGTTAGTTAGGCCTAATGTGAGTTTTGGTTTTGGGGGAATATGAGGCGAAGTCAGTCTATGTTACCATTGCTCTGTGAGTTGTGGTGAACTTGTTATATCAGTGTGTTTTTGCTGCTACAGTATGTATGGACACACCTATAACAGTCTGTCTAAAGTGCAGACTTAAAGTTATAGTTCAAATTACAAAATGACATATTGATTTGAACTCTCCTTTTTAAAGGAAGAAGACAATTGTACGGTGTAAATATGTTGCTGTGTGACCAAATGAACCGACTGCAGGAAAAGTTTTGAAAAACCAAACACGTCATGTCTAGCTAGCTACAGTAGTGGTGTGCATGCCAGATAGATAGACTAGGTGGTCTATTCAATCAGATCAGCTTCAGCCAACATCTGCATAGCGGTTGTTTTGACGGTGGAACTGCGTTAGGGCTGTCAAATACACAAACGGCTGCCGGCATTATATCTAAAGAGGACATTGCCATTGTTTGCACGGAGTCGCATTAACAGAAATCCACATGTGGCCTTGTTGGAACACGGAAATGTGAGATGTAATCTACACCTCCGTTAGGATGATAGATGTCATCTACACCTCCGTTAGGATGATAGATGTTATCTACACCTCCGTTAGGATGATAGATGTTATCTACACCTCCGTTAGGATGATAGATGTTATCTACTCCTCCATTAGGATGATAGATGTAATCTACACCTCCATTAGGATGATAGGTGTAATCTACACCTCCATTAGGATGATAGAAACCTTCATTATTTATATTTTAATTTATTTAACTACAGCAAACCAGGACGACGCTGGGCCAATTGTGCGCCGCCCTGTGTGACTCCCTATCACGGCCAGTTGTGATACAGCCTGGAATCGAAGCAGGGTGTGTAGTGACGCCTCTAGCACTGAGATGCAATGCCTTAGACTGCTGCGCCACTCTGTGTAATTATTTCTATACAGCCTACAGTTTTCTCGTTCTGAAATTCTAAAGTGAGTGGGGCTGATGTGGCTTCGCAAGAGCAGCTGCTCACCGATGTGACAGCTCCGACGCAGTTCCGCCTCCAACACCTCCGAAACATCCGCTATGCGAGTGTCTGCTATCGCCGGGCAACGCTTTGCTCTGGTCAAATCTAAGCTTTATTTTGTTTTGATCAGCACAACGTTGATGTGTTTTCTACTGCATTTTATTTCCTTAACTTAAATCAGTTTCATCCCTAGTCGCGGGAGAAGATCTGATGTCAAACACTAATAGTTTGTAAATTATGTCATGAGGACTGTTTATCATTATAACCGCAACTTTGAAGTATTATTGTCATTGTGGATGTTATCTTACCGAATGACAGAGAATCTACAGGACCGGTACTCTCATTTTGTTTTGATGAGGAAATCACCACCACTACGTCTCAGCTACGTCTCAGCTACGTCTCAGTGCTCTAACACTAGAACCCAGACACAGCTATTGACACCACACCGTCTCCACATGGTAGATGTGATAAAAGTTCTGCTATAATTGCTGTCATTGTGATGGTTAGTTGGGTCAGGAGGGAGGACGATGAGTTTAAGAGGCTGGGTATGTATCCTAAATGGCACCCTATTCCCTATATAGTGCACTACTTTTGACCAGAGCACTATGGAACCCTATTCCCTATGTTGTGCATTACTTTTGACAAGAGCCCTATGGAACCCTATTCCCTATGTTGTGCACTACTTTTGACCAGAGCCCTATGGAACCCTATTCCCTATATAGTGCACTACTTTTGACCATTGCACCATGGGGAATAGGGTGCCATTTAGGATGCATTCCTAGCCTTCTATAGGAAGGAATTGTCTCAAATTCGTGCCTGTCTCACTTCCTTTGATGAGGATCTTGTGAAACAGGGTCTGGGTAAATCTTCCTCTGGGGATCTTGTGAAACAGGGTCTGGGTAAATCTTCCTCTGGGGATCTTGTGAAACAGGGTCTGGGTAAATCTTCCTCTGGGGATCTTGTGAAACAGGGGCTGGGTAAATCTTCCTCTGGGGATCTTGTGAAACAGGGTCTGGGTAAATCTTCCTCTGGGGATCTTGTGAAACAGGTGAGTAAATCTTCTCACGGCAACATCACAAAGACAAGAGCACGGCCATGTTGTAAAAGTTGCCGTGTGTATATTAAATGATGAATCAGTGGTGAAGCCTTGTCAATGGGCTCCCGAGTGACGCAGTGGTCTAAGGCACTGCATCTCAGTGCAAGACGCGTCTCTACAGTTCCTGGTTCGAATCCAGGCTGAATCACATCCGGTCGTGATTGGTAGACCCACAGGGCCACGCAAAATTGTCCCTGTCCGGGTTTGACAGCGGCAGGCCGTCATTGTAAGTAAGAATTTGTTCTTAACTGACTTGTCTTGTTAAATAAAGGTTAAATAATAACAAATGAGATTAATGGTGACGCCTCATCAATGCAACAATGTGATGAATTGCAA
>NC_092164.1:63894841-63919841 GCF_045791955.1 Oncorhynchus clarkii lewisi
GAGCCCAGCACCAGCCTGGCCAACATGATATACTCTGTCAGTCTGAGCCCAGCACCAGCCTGGCCAACATGATATACTCTGTCTGTCTGTCTGAGCCCAGCACCAGCCTGGCCAATATGATATACTCTGTCTGTCTGTCTGAGCCCAGCACCAGCCTGGCCAACATGATATACTCTGCCTGTCTGAGCCCAGCACCAGCCTGGCCAACATGATATACTCTGTCTGTCTGCGCCCAGCACCAGCCTGGCCAATATGATATACTCTGTCTGTCTGAGCCCAGCACCAGCCTGGCCAATATGATATACTCTGTCTGTCTGCGCCCAGCACCAGCCTGGCCAATATGATATACTCTGTCTGTCTGTCTGAGCCCAGCACCAGCCTGGCCAATATGATATACTCTGTCTGTCTGTCTGAGCCCAGCACCAACCTGGCCAACATGATATACTCTGTCTGTCTGAGCCCAGCACCAGCCTGGCCAACATGATATACTCTGTCTGTCTGAGCCCAGCACCAGCCTGGCCAACATGATATACTCTGTCTGTCTGTCTGAGCCCAGCACCAGCCTGGCCAACATGATATACTCTGTCTGTCTGAGCCCAGCACCAGCCTGGCCAATATGATATACTCTGTCTGTCTGAGCCCAGCACCAGCCTGGCCAATATGATATACTCTGTCTGTCTGAGCCCAGCACCAGCCTGGCCAACATGATATACTCTGTCTGTCTGAGCCCAGCACCAGCCTGGCCAACATGATATACTCTGTCTGTCTGTCTGAGCCCAGCACCAGTCTGGCCAATATGATATACTCTGTCTGTCTGAGCCCAGCACCAGCCTGGCCAATATGATATACTCTGTCTGTCTGAGCCCAGCACCAGCCTGGCCAATATGATATACTCTGTCTGTCTGTCTGAGCCCAGCACCAGCCTGGCCAACATGATATACTCTGTCTGTCTGAGCCCAGCACCAGCCTGGCCAACATGATATACTCTGTCAGTCTGAGCCCAGCACCAGCCTGGCCAACATGATATACTCTGTCTGTCTGTCTGAGCCCAGCACCAGCCTGGCCAATATGATATACTCTGTCTGTCTGAGCCCAGCACCAGCATGGCCAATATTATATACTCTGTCTGTCTGTCTGAGCCCAGCACCAGCCTGGCCAACATGTTATACTCTGCCTGTCTGAGCCCAGCACCAGCCTGGCCAATATGATATACTCTGTCTGTCTGGACCCAGCACCAGCCTGGTCAACATGATATACTCTGTCTGTCTGAGCCCAGTACCGGCCATCATGATATACTCTGTCTGTCTGGACCCAGCACCAGCCTGGTCAACATGATATACTCTGTCTGTCTGGACCCAGTACCGGCCATCATGATATACTCTGTCTGTCTGGACCCAGCACCGGCCATCATGATATACTCTGTCTGTCTGGATCCAGCACCAGCCTGGTCAACAGTAAATCCAGGGAAAACAGCTCAAATAACTTAATGCATGGTCACACACAATAATCGTGGCGGTGCAGATGGCCCTTTGGGTTTCAGTGAGGGGCTGATCTGTGCTCTCTATTGGAGCATGCCTCTGGGTGGCAGGTAGTCTAGCGGTTAACAGGTAACCTAGCGGTTAACAGGTAGCCTAGCGGTTAACAGGTAGCCTACCGGTTAACAGGTAGCCTAGCGGTTAACAGGTAGCCTAGCTGTTAGAGCATTGGGCCAGTAACTGAAAGGTTGCTGGTTCGAATACCTGAGCTGACAAGGTGAAAAATCTGTCAATGTGCCCTTGAGCGAGGCACTTAACCCTAATTTGCTCCAGGGGTGCCATACTACTATGGCTGACACTGCAAAACAACACATTTCACTGCACCTATCCGTATGTGACAATAACATATATTTTTTGGTGTAGTCAATCAACGACCACTGGTGTGATCCACAGGAGGGACTGGTCTCTCTCCACAGGTAGGTCGGACTGGATGAGATGCTGGATGTCTAAGTACTGAAGAAAAATAAGACTCCTCTTGATCTGGTTAGGAAGTGTGTTGTAGTGTGTTATGTTAACACAACTCAGCTGTACTAATCTGGGGACTTTCCAGAATGTGTGTGTGCATTATTTTCCCTTTTGTACTTTAACTATTTGCACATCGTTACAACACTGTAGAAGGACATAATGCGACATTTGAAATGTCTCTATTATTTTGGAACTTGTGTGAGTGTAAGATTTACTGTTCATTTTTGATTGTTTATCCAATCGCTTTGGCAGTGTAAACATATGTTTCCCATGCACAGAGAGAGAGAGAGAGAGAGAGAGAGAGAGAGAGAGAGAGAGAGAGAGAGAGAGAGAGAGAGAGAGAGAGAGAGAGAGAGAGAGAGAGAGAGAGAGAGAGAGAGAGAGAGAGAGTTCAGCTCCATGCCCTGTAAGTAAAGAACTGAACAGCAGGTCGTCTGTAGTTTGAGTATTAGCTACTGCAGCACTGGTCACTGGTCTGTCCCCGTGAATACCACTGTAGAGGGACAGGACTGGACAGCCTCACACTCACACAATGTGCCCTTGTGGTCTTCCTGCGGGCTACCTTCACCCTATGATATTTGTTTTTGTGCAGTACATTCATAATGCCTCTTTGAGAGCCTCTACTGCTGTTGCCTGTCTTATCAGTCCTCTGGGATCTAACAGCATCTCATAGCAGCATCTCTAAGCAGCATCACATAGTAGTTTCTAATAGTAGTATCTCATAGTAGCTTCTAATAGCATCATCTCATAGTAGCTTCTAATAGCAGCATCTAATAGCAGCATCTCATAGTAGCTTCTAATAGCAGCATCTCATAGTAGCTTCTAATAGCAGCATCTCATAGTACTTCTAATAGCAGCATCTCATAGCAGCATCTCATAGTAGCTTCTAATGGCAGCATCTCATAGTAGCTTCTAATAGTAGCATCTCATAGCAGCATCTCATAGTTGCTTCTAATAGCAGCATCTCGAAGCAGCATCTCATAGTAGCTTCTAATAGCAGCATCTCATAGTAGATTCTAATAGCAGCATCTCATAGCAGCATCTAATAGCAGCATCTCATAGTAGCTTCTAATGGCAGCATTTCATAGTAGCTTCTAATAGCAGCATCTCGAAGCAGCATCTCATAGCAGCATCTAATAGCAGCATCTCGTAGCAGCATCTCGTAGCAGCATCTTGAAGCAGCATCTCAATGCCTCTAATAGCAGCATCTCGTAGCAGCATCTCGTAGCAGCATCTATGTGCACTAATTTTGACCAGAGCCCTTAGGGAATAGGGTGCCATTTGGGACACAACCATACAAGCTGTGGACTGCCTCTCCAGAAGTCATTACCATTGTTGGTAATTCATTTGTTTGGACTGGTTTACAAATCATCCACATAACATCGCTTTAATTAATATAACATTCTTACTACATTCTCAGAATTAAGAACACCAGTATCTATAATTATAGTCTATGGGTAGGCTGAGCTCTACAGAACTATAATTATTGGGTCAGTTTCCTTCTGCAGAACATTGGTTTAAATAGATCACAGTATAGTTGGGACCTTGAAGAGCCTGGGAGCCTTCTGGCCTGGCAGATGGTTGGTGCTTCAGCAGCTGTACTCAGTTCCAGGGCCATAATGCACCGGGCCTAGGTCAGTGCCAGGGGAGACTCCACAAGAGCCCAGGGGAACCTCAGACACCTTGGCTCTTCCCAGTATAGTGCACTGCTTTTGACCAGAGCCCAATGGGCACGCACCATTGAACTCAGATAACAGCAGATCTCTCTCAGATGTCACATGGGTTCTGAACCTACATACTAGTAAATGAATGAGAATATAACCTTCTCTCAAACAATCATAAAGTACAAATAGTCATTATAATACCTGGGCCTGTATGCATAAAGCATCTGATCTAGGATCAGCACTCCCTCGTCCATATATACATACACATTAATGATGGAAGAAGAAAAAACAGCAACGTTAAACTGATCCTAGATCAGCACTCCTACCTTGAGATCCTTTATGCATACGGTTCTTGATTTAACTTCTACATTGAAAAAGTCTGGAGTTCTCAGCTCAGAGGTCCTGTCAAACGTGTCCAGATTAGTAGGTTTTCACACTGGATGTTGATTCAGAGCAACCAGGCAGAAAGCAATCTCACCCTTATGTTATAGCAATCTCTCCCGTGTGACCTCCCTCCACTCAGGGTAAAGGGGAGACATACACCCAGCATCGCAAATGGCACCCTATTCCTTAAATAGTACACTACTTTACGACCAAGGCCCATAGGGCTCTGGTCAAAAATAGTGAACTATATATAGGGAATAGGGTTCCATAGGGCTCTGGTCAAAAGTAGTGAACTATATAGGGAATAGGGTTCCATTGGGCTCTGGTCAAAAATAGTGAACTATATATAGGGAATAGGGTTCCATAGGGCTCTGGTCAAAAGTAGTGCACTATATAGGGAATAGGGTTCCATAGGGCTCTGGTCAAAAGTAGTGCACTATATAGGGAATAGGGTTCCATAGGGCTCTGGTCAAAAGTAGTGCACTATATAGGGAATAGGGTTCCATAGGGCTCTGGTCAAAAGTAGTGAACTATATATAGGGAATAGGGTGTCATTTTTTTATGCAGATTTAGAAAACCTGCAGTGGCCCAGCCTGAGAGGATTTAGGGAGAAAAACCCTGCCTGGTAGACTACTGTAGTTGCTCCTGGACCATGTGTTATATGCCCAAATAGCACCCTATTCCCTATGTAAATGCACTACTTTTGACCAGGGACTATAGGGTTCTAAACAGGGTGTCATTTGAGACACAGACATAACATATTCCCATTGGCAAATCCTCCCCAACTCATTAACAAATCCACACATCCTCATCTCTCTAAAGAGAGATTGAACTAGGTGGCAGACTTTGGCTTCGTCCCAATTGGCAACCTATTCCCTATTTAGTGCACTACTTTTGACCAAGGACCATAGTGCTCTGGTCAAAAGTAGTGCACTATGTGGGGAAAGGGTGCCATTTGGGACGGTGTTGCTTTTTTAGGAATGGAATTCATTTGAACACCCCCTCTAGAGGGAATGCATTAACAATGACCAATCCCAATAGATTAGAATAAGATTTTGATCCAATGAGTTGATAGTACACTGAAGTACAACAGCCTAATATCAACCATTGGTCCGCATTACATCATCATCAATAACAGCTGGTGCACGAGATCTAATATTGAGGAACTCTCAAGGTTTTTCTCGCCTGAGGTAGAGTCTCTCATGATAAACTGCAGACCACATTATTTCCCAAGAGAGTTTTCATCTATATTTTTTATAGCTGTCTATTTACCACCACAAACCGATGCTGGCACTAAGACAGCACTCAATGAGCTGTATAAAGCCATAAGCAAACAATGAAACGCTCATCCAGAGGTGGCGCTCCTAGTGGCCGGGGACTTTGATGCAGGGAAACTTAAATCCGTTTTACCTAATTTCTACCAACATGTCACATGTGCAACCAGAGGAAAAAAACTCCAGACCACCTTTACTCCTCACACAGAGACGTGTACAAAGCTCTCCCCGCTTGGCTCGATTGGATATGTTGTGATTTTACCAACACAACCAGATATGTACACAGTCTTGTACACTTAATCTGAATTTTAAACTGACTATCGTATTTGTTGATAAAAATCAAACTCTATTAGTATAATAGTAGTCCAGGAATGTCACGAGTTAATTGACACAAGAAAACCTGAGAAATTAGCAACTCTACAGATTGCAATGTCTATAATGAATGGCTAAATTACTTCCAGACGCTATTGGTCTGCGGACCTCATCCTCCTCAAGTCTCTGTAAAGGGGAATATGTGTTTGAGCTGTTTGAGTTATGCACAAAGTAGATGTCCTAACCGACTTGCCAGAACTATAGTTGGTTAACAAGAAATTTGTGGAGTGGTTGAAAAATGAGTTTTAATGACTTCAACCTAAGTGTACGTAAACTTCCGACTTCAACTGCACATTAGAATCAACTGTGGACAAACTGCCACAATTTTAGTAGGACTGAGTCCTAAATGGCACCCTATTCCCTGTATAGTGCACTACTTTTTCCAGGGCCCATAGGCCTCTTAACTTAAAGTAGTGCACTATATAGGGTAGGGGTGTCAAACTCATTCCACGGAGGGCTGACTGTAGCTACTGTAGCTGTCTCTAAGCATGTGTGTGATTGGTGGATGTATTTTCTGAACAGTCCCTGATTGGTTGATATCTGCCACTATTAGATTAATCTAAGAACAGCTGTCTGTCTCAGCAGGAGACTAGGTCTGCGTCCCAAATGAGACCAACTTTCTTATACAGTGCACTGCTTTTATCCAGAGAGTTGTCCGGGAGTCTGTTTTGGTCAAAGAATACCCAGTTAACGGCAAGAGTACTCGGTCTCCATCAGGAATAAGACAAGTACCTAAGTATACTACGATAAAAGTTAACTAAAAAAAAGCTTTTAACATCTTCATATTGATCCAGTCCAGTTTGAATGACATTCAAAGTCAAGTGTTTTGGACCAGAATAAACTCTACCTTGGAGACTCGCTCCATAAGAAAACACTAGACAGCACCATGTTCTTGTCATTTTAATTTAGGGATAGCCAGGGCACACTAACACTCAGACATCATTTTTAAAAAACGAAGCGTGTGTGTTTAGTGAAATCTGCCAGATCAGAGGCAGTAGGGTTGACCGTGGATGTTCTCTTGATAAGTACATGAATGGACCATTTCCTGTTTTGCTTAGCATTTCAAATGGAGCTGATACTTTTGGGTGTCAGGGAAAATGTACATCATTTTCTTTAGGAATGTAGTGGAGTAAAAGTAAGTTATCAAAAATATAAATATTCAAGTACAGATACCGCAAAAAACTTGTATGGATATTAGGCCGTGTGTAACAGCAGACCTGCTGTACACCGTAATTCACCCTCTTCTTACTGGAGAATAGAAAGAGTACGTCTTGACATTTGAAGAGAACGAGCTTGAAAAAAAAATAAAGGGAGAGAAGAGGGAGGCTTTTCCACTTGTCAGGTATCTGAGTGAGACAAGTTCAGACAGACACAACATTCACAAAGGAATAAATAAAATCACAAGGGGAAATAGACAAACACACATATTGACAGATTGACACACAAAGAAAAGGCAGATACATGCACGCAGACACACATGTACACAGACAGAGTTGTCAGATTGGATGAGATGGGGACTCACAGCAGGAGGGATGTCAGAGGAGAGAGAGAGAGAGAGAGAGAGAGAGAGAGAGAGAGAGACAGAGAGACAGAGAGACAGAGAGAGAGACAGAGAGACAGAGAGACAGAGAGAGAGACAGAGAGACAGAGAGACAGAGAGAGAGACAGAGAGACCGAGAGAGAGACAGAGAGAGAGACAGAGAGAGAGACAGAGAGAGAGACAGAGAGAGAGACAGAGAGACAGAGAGAGAGACAGAGAGACAGAGAAGAGAGAGAAGAGAGAGAGAGAGAGAGAGAGAGAGAGCGAGAGAGAGAGAGAGAGAGAGAAAGTTCCAGTCACCAGGACCACAAATACAAATGCCATCTAGACATCGTTGCCCTAAGTACACAAAAAAACTATACATACCTCGGCCTAAACATCAGCGCCACAGGTAACTTCCACAAAGCTGTGAACGAGCTGAGAGACAAGGCAAGAAATGCCTTCTATGCCATGAAAAGGAACATTAAAAAACATACCAATTAGGATCTGGCTAAAACTACTTGAATCAGTTATAGAACCCATTGTCCTTTATGTTTGTGAGGTCTGGGGTCCACTCACCAACCAACAACTCACAAAATTGGACAAATACCAAATTGAGATTCTGCATGCAGAATGCTGCCAAAATATCCTCACTGTACAACGTAAAACACCAAATAACGCATGCAGAGCAGAATTAGACCGATACCCGCTAATGATCAAAATCCAGAAAAGAGTCGTTAAGGTCTACAACCACCTAAAAGGAAACAATTCCCAAACTTTCCATAACAAAGCCATCATCTACAGAGAGATTAACCTGGAGAAGAGTCCCAACTAAATCATGAGAAAACAACAAGATAATTACTTGACACATTGGAAAGAATTTACAGAAAAACTGAGCAAAGTAGAATGCTTTTTGCACCTAAACAGAGTACACAGTGGCAGAATACCTGACCACTGTGACTGACCCAAAATTAAGGAAAGCTTTGACTATGTACAGACTCCGTGAGCAGAGCCTTGCTATTGAGAAAGGCCACCGTAGGCAGACATGACTCTCAAGAGAAGACAGGCTATGTGCACACTGCCCACAAAATGAAGTGGAAACTGAGATGCACTTCCTAACCTCCTGCCAAATGTATGACCATATTAGAGACACATATTTCTCTCAGATTACACAGACTCACAAAGAATTCGAAAGACAATTCCAGTTTTGATAAACTCCCATATCTACTGGGTGAAATACCAGTGTTCCATCACAGCAGCAAGATGTGTGACCTGTTGCCACAAGAAAAGGGCAACCAGTGAAGAACAAACACCATTGTAAATACAACCCATATTTATGTTGATTTATTTTCCATTTTGTACTTTAACTATTTGTGCATATGACATTTTAAATGTAATTATTATTTTGGAACTTTTGTGTGTGTCATGTTTACTGTTCATTTTTTATTATTTACAGTGCCTTTCGAAAGTATTCGGCCCCCTTGAACTTTGCGACCTTTTGCCACATTTCAGGCTTCAAACATAAAGATATAAAACTGTCTTTTTTTGTGAAGAATCAACAACAAGTGGGACACAATCATGAAGTGGAACGACATTTATTGGATATTTCAAACTTTTTTAACAAATCAAAAACTGAAAAACTGGGCGTGCAAAATTATTCAGCCCCCTTAAGTTAATACTTTGTACCACCTTTTGCTGCGATTACAGCTGTAAGTCGCTTGGGGTATGTCTCTATCAGTTTTGCACATCGAGAGACTGACATTTTTTCCCATTCCTCCTTGCAAAACATTGTAATATACTCTGGTAGAATAAACATTCCCACCATAATGAGATAAAATACATGTTAATAAATGACTTCTTCATTTGTTTCATTGTCATGATATGAACATTGTGTCCTTTCAAGGCAGCGTGGTGAGATAATGCACCATGGGTCAAAGGCAGCGTGGTGAGATAATGCACCATGGGTCAAAGGCAGCGTGGTGAGATAATGCACCATGGGTAAACACGTGGTGACACCATAGGCAGCGTGGTAGATAATGCACCATTGGTCACAGCGTGGTGAGATAATGCACCATAGGCAGCGTGGTGAGATAATGCACCATGAAAGGCAGTTAGTCTGTAAACACACTAGTTATAAAAACACACTAGCTAAGAGAAATTAGTCTGAATAATCTATGTGAAATATTGCTTCTCTTGGTTGTGTAATTTCAGTCTCTCGACTATATGTCTTTGTTTCATCCTTGGAAAAGTACAAAAAAAGTGAACAAAGGTTATACCTGTAAGCATCATATACCGTATAATACAATAAAACATCGAACTGCCAATGAGAAATCCTAAGCCTATTGTCTTAAACAGTGATTTGGTTTTCATCTAATAAGATGAAGTTCCAAGAATCTGAAATTACAGCAGACGATACCAACATCCCTGGCCTGAACCACAGACATTAGAGAGAGTGACCATCTCTGGCCTGAACCACAGACATTAGAGAGAGTGACCATCTCTGGCCTGAACCAGACATTAGAGAGAGTGACCATCTCTGGCCTGAACCACAGACATTAGAGGGGTGACCATCTCTGGCCTGAACCACAGACATTAGAGGGGTGACCATCTCTGGCCTGAACCACAGACATTAGAGGGGTGACCATCTCTGGCCTGAACCAGACATTAGAGAGAGTGACCATCTCTGGCCTGAACCACAGACATTAGAGGGGTGACCATCTCTGGCCTGAACCACAGACATTAGAGGGGTGACCATCTCTGGCCTGAACCACAGACATTAGAGGGGTGACCATCTCTGGCCTGAACCAGACATTAGAGAGAGTGACCATCTCTGGTCTGAATCACAGACATTAGAGAGAGTGACCATCTCTGGTCTGAACCACAGACATTAGAGAGAGTGACCATCTCTGGCCTGAACCACAGACATTAGAGAGAGTGACCATCTCTGGCCTGAACCACAGACATTAGAGGGGTGACCATCTCTGGCCTGAACCACAGACATTAGAGGGGTGACCATCTTTTGAAGAATATGTGTACTGCATGGGTGGAGAAATGGGTTGAGGATTCACTCTCCCTCTACTGTAGCCCTTTGATACAGTCCAGAGGATAAATCAGGTCTATTCAACTCTGAGCCTGGAGGTCTGGAGGACTGCTGGTTTTTCTGTTCTACCTGATAATGAACTGCACCACCTGGTGTCCCAGGTCTAAATCAGTCCTATATTAGAGAGGAAGAATGTAAATCAGCAGTGGAACTGGCTTCCAGGTCCAGATTTGTAATTGGCTGGGGGAGCTAGTGGTGACTGTCTCAGTTGGATGGGATCAGGAGGGTAAAACCGTCGCGGCTCTTCCTGAAGTCTGCGTTGGCCTGGCCGGCCTTGGTCTCCACGGTTACGCTCTTGGGCTTGCCCCGCATGTGCAGCTGGACGGCCGAGCAGCAAACCTTCACCAGGAGAGGGGTGTTCCTCACACTGAAACACACACACACACACACACACACAACCTGTTAACGCACTGATCATTTCAATGACAAATGCTTCATGCAGGAGTACACCACAGTCCCTTATTTAGATATAAAGCTACATAACATACACTACCGTTCAAAAGTTTGGGGTCACTTAGAAATGTCCTTGTTTTGAAATAAATAAAACATGTAAAGTGTCCATTTATAATGACATCAAATTGATCAGAAATACAGGGTAGACCTGGCAAAAGTCAGCGTATTGCAAACAGTATTACTATTTGTAACAAGGTGACATACTACCCCTTTCCATCTCTATATGACATGTTGTGATTGGTATGCCAGTAAAGGACAGTCAACACAGCACAGAGAGTCTTTCCATTTGTAACACAAGGTATTTATACCCCTTATCTACTTAAGCAATAAGGCACCTCGGGGGTGTGGTATATGGCCAATACAGCACGACTAAGGGCTGTTCTTAGACACGATGCAGCGCAGAGTGATACATTGGCCATATACCACAAACTGCCGCAGTGCCTTATTGCTATTATAAACTGGTTAACAACGAAATTAGAACAGTAAAAATAAATATGTTGTCAAACCCGTGGTATACCGTCTAACACACCACAGTTGTCAGCCAATCAGCATTCAGGGCTCAAACCACCCAGTTTACTACTCTGTTTTAATAACTATATCTCGCCTCAGAGGACTACCATCCTGGAGGACCGCCAGCCTCTATCCTGGAGGACCACCAGCCTCTCCTCTATCCTGGAGGACTGCCAGCCACTATCCTGGAGGACCACCAGCCTCTACTCTATCCTAGAGGACCACCAGCCTCTACTCTATCCTGGAGGACCACCAGCCTCTCCTCTATCCTGGAGGACCACCAGCCTCTACTCTATCCTGGAGGACCACCAGCCTCTACTCTATCCTGGAGGACCACCAGCCTCTCCTCTATCCTGGATGACAGCCAGCCACTCCTCTATCCTGGAGGACCACCAGCCTCTCCTCTATCCTGGAGGACCGCCAGCCACTATCCTGGAGGACCGCCAGCCACTCCTCTATCCTGGAGGACTGCCAGCCTCTCCTCTATCCTGGAGGACCACCATCCTCTATCCTGGATGACCGCCAGCCTCTATCCTGGAGGACCGCCAGCCTCTCCTCTATCCTGGAGGACTGCCAGCCTCTCCTCTATCCTGGAGGACTGCCATCTTCTCCTCTATCCTGGAGGACTGCCAGCCTCTCCTCTATCCTGGAGGACTGCCAGCCTCTCCTCTATCCTGGAGGACCACCAGCCTCTCCTCTATCCTGGAGGAATGCCAGCCTCTCCTCTATCCTGGAGGACCGCCAGCCTCTCCTCTATCCTGGAGGACCGCCAGCCTCTATCCTAGAGGACCGCCAGCCTCTATCCTATAGGACCACCAGCCTCTACTCTATCCTAGAGGACCACCAGCCTCTACTCTATCCTGGAGGACCACCATCCTCTATCCTGGATGACCGCCAGCCTCTATCCTGGAGGACCGCCAGCCTCTCCTCTATCCTGGAGGACCACCAGCCTCTCCTCTATCCTGGAGGACTGCCATCTTCTCCTCTATCCTAGAGGACTGCCAGCCTCTCCTCTATCCTGGAGGACTGCCAACCTCTCCTCTATCCTGGAGGACCACCAGCCTCTCCTCTATCCTGGAGGACTGCCAGCCTCTCCTCTATCCTGGAGGACCGTCATTCTCTCCTCTATCCTAGAGGACCGCCAGCCTCTCCTCTATCCTGGAGGACTGCCAGCCTCTCCTCTATCCTGGAGGACAACCAGCCTCTATCCTGGAGGACTGCCAGCCTCTATCCTGGATGACCGCCAGCCTCTATCCTGGAGGACCGCCAGCCTCTCCTCTATCCTGGAGGACTGCCATCCTCTCCTCTATCCTGGAGGACCACCAGCCTCTCCTCTATCCTGGAGGTCTGCCAGCCTCTCCTCTATCCTGGAGGACCGCCAGCCTCTCCTCTATCCTGGAGGACCGCCAGCCTCTCCTCTATCCTGGAGGACCGCCAGCCTCTATCCTGGAGGACTGCCAGCCTCTATCCTGGAGGACCGCCATTCTCTCCTCTATCCTGGAGGACTGCCAGCCTCTCCTCTATCCTGGAGGACCACCATCCTCTCCTCTACCCTGGAGGACCGCCATCCTCTCCTCTATCCTGGAGGACCGCCATCCTCTCCTCTATCCTGGAGGACCGCCATCCTCTATCCTGAAGGACTGCCAGCCTCTCCTCTATCCTGGAGGACCACCATCCTCTCCTCTACCCTGGAGGACCGCCATCCTCTCCTCTATCCTGGAGGACCGCCATCCTCTCCTCTATCCTGGAGGACCGCCATCCTCTATCCTGAAGGACTGCCAGCCTCTCCTCTATCCTGGAGGACTGCCAGCCTCTCCTCTATCCTGGAGGACTGCCAGCCTCTCCTCTATCCTGGAGGACCACCATCCTCTATCCTGGATGACCGCCAGCCTCTATCCTGGAGGACCGCCAGCCTCTCCTCTATCCTGGAGGACTGCCATCCTCTCCTCTATCCTGGAGGACCACCAGCCTCTCCTCTATCCTGGAGGACTGCCAGCCTCTCCTCTATCCTGGAGGACCGCCAGCCTCTCCTCTATCCTGGAGGACCGCCAGCCTCTATCCTAGAGGACCGCCAGCCTCTATCCTAGAGGACCACCAGCCTCTACTCTATCCTAGAGGACCACCAGCCTCTACTCTATCCTGGAGGACCACCAGCCTCTCCTCTATCCTGGAGGACCACCAGCCTCTACTCTATCCTGGAGGACCACCAGCCTCTCCTCTATCCTGGATGACCGCCAGCCACTCCTCTATCCTGGAGGACCACCAGCCTCTCCTCTATCCTGGAGGACCGCCAGCCACTATCCTGGAGGACCGCCAGCCACTCCTCTATCCTGGAGGACTGCCAGCCGCTCCTCTATCCTGGAGGACCACCATCCTCTATCCTGGAGGACCGCCAGCCTCTATCCTGGAGGACCGCCAGCCTCTCCTCTATCCTGGAGGACTGCCAGCCTCTCCTCTATCCTGGAGGACTGCCACCTTCTCCTCTATCCTGGAGGACTGCCAGCCTCTCCTCTATCCTGGAGGACTGCCAGCCTCTCCTCTATCCTGGAGGACCACCAGCCTCTCCTCTATCCTGGAGGACTGCCAGCCTCTCCTCTATCCTGGAGGACCGCCAGCCTCTCCTCTATCCTGCAGGACCGCCAGCCTCTCTCCTAGAGGACCGCCAGCCTCTATCCTAGAGGACCACCAGCCTCTCCTCTATCCTGGAGGACTGCCAGCCTCTCCTCTATCCTGGAGGACTGCCATCCTCTCCTCTATCCTGGAGGACCGCCAGCCTCTCCTCTATCCTGGAGGACCGCCAGTCTCTATCCTGGATGACCGCCAGCCTCTATCCTGGAGGACCGCCAGCCTCTCCTCTATCCTGGAGGACTGCCAGCCGCTCCTCTATCCTGGAGGACTGCCATCTTCTTCTCTATCCTGGAGGACTGCCAGCCTCTCCTCTATCCAGGAGGACTGCCAGCCTCTCCTCTATCCTGGAGGACCACCAGCCTCTCCTCTATCCTGGAGGACCGCCAGCCTCTCCTCTATCCTGGAGGACCGCCAGCCTCTCCTCTATCCTGGAGGACAACCAGCCTCTATCCTGGAGGACTGCCAGCCTCTATCCTGGATGACCGCCAGCCTCTATCCTGGAGGACCGCCAGCCTGTCCTCTATCCTGGAGGACTGCCAGTCTCTCCTCTATCCTGGAGGACCGCCAGCCTCTCCTCTATCCTGGAGGACCGCCATCCTCTCCTCTATCCTGGAGGACCGCCATCCTCTCCTCTATCCTGGAGGACCGCCATCCTCTATCCTGAAGGACTGCCAGCCTCTCCTCTATCCTGGAGGACTGCCAGCCTCTCCTCTATCCTGGAGGACTGCCAGCCTCTCCTCTATCCTGGAGGACCACCAGCCTCTCCTCTATCCTGGAGGACCACCATCTTCTCCTCTATCCTCCTCTAAACTGTTACAGACCTATATCCATCCTCTTTCCTGGAGGACCGCCAGGATGGGAAGTCAGGGAAGGATGGATATAGGTCTGTAACAGTTTGGGTCCAGGGTGTCTCCCCCTTTGAAGAAGGGGATGACCGCGGCAGCTTTCCAATCCTTGGGGATCTCAGATGATACGAAAGAGAGGTTGAACAGGCTGGTTATAGGGGTTGCGACAATGGCGGCGGATAGTTTCAGAAATAGAGGGTCCAGATTGTCAAGCCCAGCTGATTTGTATGGGTCTTGCAGGTTTTGCAGCTCTTTCAGAACATCTGCTATCTGGATTTGGGTAAAGGAGAAGCTGGGGAGGCTTGGGCGAGTAGCTACGGGGGGAGCGGAGCTGTTGGCCGAGGTTGTAGTAGCCAGGAGGAAGGCATGACCAGCCGTATACAGGGTTGTTACTGCATCCGACCCTGTATACAGTGCTTGAGTTGTTACTGTATCCGACCCAGTGCTTGTGTGCTGTACTGAAGCTCCTCTGTTACACCCCCTATCCCTGAGCTGCCACGGGCAGAGAGGGTCGACAGGAGGAAGAGAAGGGAAGAAATGGGAAAGATGGGGGGGGCGACGGGGGAAAAGAGTGGGGGAAAAGAGTGGGGGGAAAGAGTGGGGGGAAAGAGTGGGGGGGCGACGGGGGAAAGAGTGGGGGAAAAGAGTGGGGGAAAAGAGTGGGGGGAAAGAGATGGGGGAAAGAGATGGGGGAAAGAGATGGGGGAAAGAGAGGGGGGAAAGAGAGGGGGGAAAGAGAGGGGGGGAAAGAGTGGGGGAAAGAGTGGGGGAAAGAGTGGGGGAAAGAGTGGGGGGAAAGAGAGGGGGGAAAGAGTGGGGGGAAAGAGAAGGGGGGCCTTGGCTGCTGCACAGTCAGCTGAAGATGATCTGTTCTGAAGGACACAGTCTCGGTTTGCGTCCCAAATGGCACCCTATTCCCTACATTAACCCTATTCGCTGGTCAAAAGTACTGGAGGAATAGGGTGTCATTAAGAACACAGCCTCCCTCTGCCCCAGGGGATCCTCCAGCCTGGCTGGATCTCTGCACCACACTGACTCTCTCTCTCTCTGGTGAACACAGAGAACCATCACATGGTCAAATGCACAGAAAGACATGTGTGTGTGTGTGTGTGTGTGTGTGTGTGTGTGTGTGTGTGTGTGTGTGTGTGTGTGTTTGTGTGTGTGTGTGTGTGTGTGTGTGTGTGTGCTGGTGTGTGTGTGTGTGCTGGTGTACTATACTCAAGCTTAACTCAAGGCTTCCTTCCAGTTCCAGTGGCCAAGTTTCACAAAGCTGCATGGCATCCATCCTAAGCCACTAACAGGTGTGACCACAGTCCCCAAAGTCACTCAAACCTCATCTATTCCCCCTTCCTCACTCCTCATCCTCCCCCTCACACCCCTTTGTTCACTATAAAGTCCCCCTGCCAGAGCCACACACAGACGGCCCTGCGGCCCTCAAACCCACTGACCTCCCAGAATCCCTAGGTTTTGATGAATCACGTGCGATACTGATCTAAGGGGCCAGGATATATTGACCACCTGCCCAGAGGAAGCTGCCCCGGTGTAAACCTACACCAGGGGAATTGTGTTTCAACTTCACACTAAGCTCCGGGCTATGACAGGGGGATTTGACTGATATAGCTGGGCCACAGAACTACAATAAGTCGAGGGAGTAGGCTGCCGTTTCAGGTGCAGACCAGGTCTGTCAGTCTATATCTGGGTTATGGGGGGAGGCATAAAACACTGAAATACACCAGCAAATCAGCTCAGAGGGATTGGAATTTTGGAATTCTGTTCTAAGATATTCCCACGCATAATAGAGAGATATACAGTATGTGATCGTATTCAAATGTAAGGAAGTTTTGAAATTATTATGTTTTAGTCAAATATTATATCCCCCCCCCAAAAAAAATATATAGATTTTACAGTTGAAGTTGGAAGTTTACATACACTTAGGTTGGAGTCATTAAAACTAGTTTGACCCAAGTTAAACAATTTAAAGGTAATGCTACCAAATACTAATGGAGTGTATGTAAACGTCTGGCCCACTGGGAATGTGATGAAAGAAATAAAAGCTGAAATAAATAATTCTCTCTACTATTATTCTGACATTTCACATTCTTAAAATAAAGTGGTGATCCTAATTGACCTAAGACCGGGAAATTGTCTAGGATTAAATGTCAGGAAGTGTGAAAAACTGAATTTAAATGTATTTGGCTAAGGTGTTAACTTCCAATGTCAACTGTATGTGTGTGTGTATATTATATATATACACACACACACACACACACACACACACACACACACTACCGTTCAAAAGTTTGGAGTCACTTAGAAATGCCCTTATTTTGGGGGAAAAAAAATACATTTTTTGTCCATTAATATAACATCAAATTTATCAGAAATACAGTGTAGACATTGTTAATGTTGTAAATGACTATTTTAGCTGGAAACGGCAGATTTTTTTATGGAATATCTACATAGGTGTAAAGAGGCCAATTATCAGCAACAGTCACTCCAGTGTTCCAATGGTACGTTGTGTTAGCTAATCCAAGTTTATAATTTTAAAGCAAATTGATCATTAGAAAACCCTTTTGCAATCATGGTGGTGGCAGCATCATGCTGTAGGGATGTTTTTCAGCGGCAGGGACAGGGAGACTAGTCAGGATCGAGGCAAAGATGAACAGAGCAAAGTACAGAGAGATCCTTGATGAAAACCTGCTCCAGAGCGCTCAGAATTTCATGCCGGGGGAAAGGTTCACCTTTCCAGCAGGACAACAACCCTAAGCGCACAGCAAAAGACAACGCAGCAGTGGCTTCGGGACAAGTCTCTGAATGTACTTGAGGGGCCCCAATCGAACATTTCTGGAGAGACCTGAAAATATCTGTGCAGCAATGCTCCCCATCCAACCTGACAGAGCTTGAGAGGAACTGCAGAGAAGAATGGGAGAAACTCCCCAAAGACAGGTGTGCCAAGCTTGTAGCTTCACACCCAAGATGACTCAAGACTGTAATCGCTGCCAAAGGTGCTTCCACAAAGTACTGAGGAAAAGGTCTGAATACTTATGTGATATTTCCTTTAAAAATATATATTTAAATTAGCTAAATATTCTAACAACCTGTTTTTGCTTAGTCATCATGGAGTATTGTGTTTAGAATGATGAGGGAAAAACAACTCTTTTATCAATTTTAGAATAAGGCCGTAACTTAACAAAAATGTGGAAAAAGTTGAGGTGTCTGAGTACTTTCCGAAGGCACAAGGGGGTTCCATTTGAGATGCAGACCTGGTGTTTACGACCTGGTTTCAATCGCTGGTCTAAAAGGGGGGTTTGGTCTGGTTCATAAATAGGGTGATGTTCTAGGCTCCACCATGAGCCAAGAAGACCTCATAATGCCGTGGCCCAATTATTCAACCTTGTGGAATCGCCCGCCGACAGAACTGGGGCGCAGCAGCAACTCCTGGGCTACTTCTCTAATGGCAGCCTACTCTCTACCTTGCAGTACTTTTGATCAGGGTCCACGGGGCTCTAGTCAAAAAAATAGTCCACTTCATAGGGAATAGGGTGCTGTTTTGGACGCAGACCTGGAGGGGCCTCAGGACCACGTCTCTATCTCAGATCCTTCGTTTTTGGCCCCTCCCTCCCATTCCCCTGTCATATCCTCTATGCTGTTGGAGTGTGATAGTCCAATGAATAGTGTGATAGTCCAATGTGAACATATATTGTCTCCATTATGGAGAACTATGAGGCCATTTAGTGCTGGGCTGTGGCTGGGTGTATGTATCTGCTCTGGCTCCTGCCACACAATGGTACAGTGTTAGTGACGGTGCTGCAAGGTTGTGTGTGTGTGTGTGTGTGTGTGTGTGTGTGTGTGTGTGTTTAACTATACTTAATACTAAACTAACATTTAACCAACTGGGGACATTATGTTAGTCAGCATAAGGAAAAAGGCTTTTTCTAGAGGGTTTAGTGTCAGGGTTAGTGTTGTGTGTGTTAGGGTTAGATTTAGGGTTAGGGTTAGTGTTAGTCGTGTTTGTATGTGTCTACATGAGTTGTCTAGGATATGTGACTCGCTTCAGGAAACTAGGCGTATGTCGCAGGAGCAGCATTTCAACATATTTTTTTACATTTTTAATCAAAATGCTTTATTCATTTTTTTTTAGCAGAAATGGCTTCTGGAACATGTGAACTTTCATGTGCCTTAAGGAAACGTCCCTTTTTTTAAATGTTCACCTTAAATGACAAATCTAACTGACAAATCTAACTGCCTGTAACTCTAACTGCCTGTAATATTCTTGGAACCATTTGAAAGGAAACACTTTGAACTTTTTGGAAATGTGAAAGGAATGTAGGAGAATAAAACAGAATAGATCTGGTAAAAGATAATGCAAAGAAGAAACCAACCGTTGTATTTTTTACATTTTTACCATCATCTTTGAAATGCAAGAGAAAGGCCATAATGTATTATTCCAGCCCAGGTGCAATTTAGATTTTGTCCACTAGATGGCAGCAGTGTATGTGCAAAGTTTTAGACTGCCCAAATGTGCCTAATATTCATGTTCAAAATGATGCACTCTCCTCAAAACAATGGCATGGTATTATTTCATTGCAATAGCTACTGTAAACTGGACAGTGCAGTTAGATTAAGAAGAATGTTCTTGTTACTTACAACCTCATGCTAATCGCATTAGCCTACGTTAGCTCAAGGGACACCGATCCCGAAGAAGGTTTTATTAACAAACTTGTGTTCCATCCATAAATAGAAATAAAAATGGTTAAATTTACAAGCCCAGTTGGTTTAGTCATGGAAAAACACAGGAACCTTCCCACTAGCCATGATTGGCTAAGATAATGTATGGGCTGGGCATGCCGGGAGATGAGTTCAGATTAGTCTGCCATGTAGCATGCTTCTGTCTGTAACGTGAGCTGCTCAGTATGTGTTGACAGTCCTTTCTACCACGTCGTTTTTTGAACGTTTGAAAGTTAGCCATTGAGAACAACAAAAGCATTGCTACTTTTCTCAATAACATCGATAACCCTGAAATTGGCAGGCTCTTTCGACAGATCAGTAGGAAAAAAGTGATTGGCTACTTTTTGCACACGCCACGGTTAGTGTGGACCGGCGTGACTTGACATGAAGCCGGCCGAACCAGATTTAGCTACAAACAAAACTGAGTTAAATGGTTCCAGTCTTCCGTTACGCCTTCCTCCATGTATACGGGTAAGAGTCTAGCTACATTTTCCAGATAAGTTTCTAATTTAGTCAGAAAGTTATTTTATTGCAAATTCAAGCGTACCGTTAGTTAGCTAGCAAACGTTGGGTTGCTGGCTTGCTAGCTAACGTTAAGTGTATAATCTGTGTAGTAATATTATTAGAATCAGAAAACCATTTGCATTGCATGTTATAGCCTAATATTAGCTAGTTAACGTTGAACCTAGTTGGTTAGATTTAGCTACCTACAGATCGGTAGTAGGTTGAGTTGGGGTTATGCCAGTTCGTTGTTTAGCTAGCTAGCTACACGTCTAAACAAGAGACTCCACTTCGGCTGGATTATTACATGACCCATCAAATTAGCCAGGTATGTCTGGGGGTGATTACGGCCATTTATTGTATTTCATGAACATGTGTAGATGTCTAGAAAATAGTGTCCCATCCACTTAGCAAGATGTGGCTGAGGGCTGGTTATAGCATTTATTTCACATGACCCATCAACTTGGACAAGTGTGTCGGGTAATCGTAATCTAATAACAATTAAATATTTATAAAATATTTTATCTGGACACTTTGTTTTTGATATTTTCTACTATGCAAGTACTATCACTGTACCGTTTACACCTTTTCTATGACAAATAAACATTGATTTTATGTGAAAGAGCATTTGTTTACCACATGGCCTCACATGTGAATCCTTAAAGAGATGGGTGGGACTATAGCTTAAGAGGGTGTGAATAATGCTGAACGGGTGTAGACAAAGCAAAGCTCTCAAGTAGGTATGCCAAAACATTCAAGGGCCATTTTCTTAGAAGTTTATCAACTTTCAAAGCAGAATTACTTTCCCATTGTTCCTCAACTGCAGTGCATTTTCTGAGTCTCTACTTTTATCCAATGTAAAAAACAACAAAATTTTGCTACCTAAGACCGAATCGAGGTGGTCAGTCATATATTATTATCATCGTTGGCCCAAACCAAGCCTTTCTTCAACAATTTAAGATATTACATCACGTCGCTGACAAACAAAACATCTATGGAAATCAAAGTCTTATGAAACAAACCAATACAACTTTACCTGACAAGGTAACACATCCTTTAACACAAGTCCAGAAGGGTGGAACAGCGTTCTACAGGTGTCATGTATACACAGGGAGTCAGGAAGCAGGAGCAGAAGGAGAGTTTAATTACAAAGATGCAAGGCAAATGGGGGAAAAAAACTAGAGCCGCGTACTGAACATGAAAGCAAACTAATACTGCCTGATTACTGAGGGCTAAATAAAGGGAAGGTAATCAAGGTGATGATGAAGTCCAGGTGTGAATAATAAATCGGGGACCAGGTGTGTGTAATGATGGGGACCAGGTGTGTGTAACGATGAAGTACAGGTGTGTGTAATGATGGGGACCAGGTGTATAATGGTGGGAGGAGGAGTGTGTAATGATGGGGACCATGTGTGTGTAATGATGACGTCCAGGTGTGTGTAATGATGGGGACCAGGTGTGTGTAATGATGATGTCCAGGTGTGTGTAATGATGGGAACCAGGTGTGTGTAATGATGACGTCCAGGTGTGTGTAATGATGGGAACCAGGTGTGTGTAATGATGACGTCCAGGTGTGTGTAATGATGGGAACCAGGTGTGTGTAATGATGACGTCCAGGTGTGTGTAATGATGAAGTACAGGTATGTGTAATGATGGGAACCAGGTGTGTAATGGTGGGAGGAGGTGTGTGTAATGATGGGGACCAGGTGTGTGTAATAATGGGACCAGGTGTGTAATGAATGGGAGGAGGTGTGTGTAATAATGGGACCAGGTGTGTAATGATGGGACCAGGTGTGTAATGAATGGGAGGAGGTGTGTGTAATGATGGGAACCAGGTGTGTGTAATGATGGGGACCAGGTGTGTAATGGTGGGAGGAGGTGTGTGTAATGATGGGAACCAGGTGTGTAATGGTGGGAGGTGGTGTGTGTAATGATGGGAACCAGGTGTGTGTAATGATGAAGTACTGGTGTGTGTAATGATGGGAACCAGGTGTGTAATGGTGGAAGGAGGTGTGTAATGGTGGGAGGAGGTGTGTGTAATGATGGGAACCAGGTGTGTGTAATGATGGAACCAGGTGTGTGTAATGATGGGGACCAGGTGTGTAATAATGCTTGCCAGGGCCGGTGATTAGTAGACCAGCAACGTTGAGCGCTGGAGAGAGGGGGTAGGCGTGACAGCAGGGTCAACACTGTAGCCTGGTCCCAGTAGGCGTGACAGCAGGGTCAACACTGTAGCCTGGTCCCAGTAGGCGTGACAGCAGGGTCAACACTGTAGCCTGATCCCAGTTGGCAAGACAGCACAAACAGATCCAGGACCAGGCTAACTACACCTTGTGTTGGGAGAACACATCATATTCATTTGATTCACACATTGCCATACACCTTTCCCTACGAAAACAACATGACAGACAATGATTCCTCACCATACAGTACATATCTAGTCATATCAGGATAACAGAGGGAGAACATCCCAACAGTATCAATGGGTTCCAAGTCGTTAGCTGCCTGTTAGAGGGGCTCTCAGATCACCTCACAGTATCAAGACACATATTCATATGCATCTAAGAGTAGGATCAGGATCCCATGTCCATGCAATCCTATTCATTACGGCAAAACTGATCCTAGATCAACACTCCTACTCTGAGACGCTTTGTGAATAATTTGATGGGATCTGGGCTGCAACTGTGATGACTGCCCCTCCTAATATGAACAACAACAGACTCCAGAACAGCCTGATGACTACACTACCAGGTCCTGAAGACTCAGCTCAAGACCAGGGGGCTGTCTGGGTTCCTTACCGAGTCACCACGATGCCTGCCCTACATCCACTTTCTCTAAAACAGAGTCATTTCCCTGTAATTTCTCTATATGTATTCCAGCCAGTGATTTCTCTGTGACAAACTGCAAAGAAACCTACCTAGCAGCATCTCCCTCATAGCACCTCCATAGCACTTGCTGTAACACTATCTGTCTGTGAAGAACACCATGGCAGGCAAGGTTATTTATAGCACTGTGTCCATGGGGTGTTAAACGAGTGTGCCCCAGCAATACAAGTATGTTGCTTTGTGGTTAAATGGTTTAAATAAGATAAAAATGAGAACAAACTCATCCCCCCCCCAAAAATGAAAACTCACTAAACTGACATTCACACTCTCCCCCTCAACCCTCCCTTCTCTCTCTCTCCACTCATCCCTATCTCCCTCCACTCACTCTCTCCTCATCCTTCTCCCCTCTCCCTTCACTCTATTCCCTCATCCCTCTCTCCCTCCCTATCCCTCATCCGTCTCCCTCCCTTCACACGCTCCCCTCATCCCTCCCCCCACTCCCTCCCTTCACACTCCCCTCATTCCTCTCTCCCTCCCTCCACACTCCTTCATCCCTCTATCCCTCTATAGCCAACTATTCCACCATGAGAGACAGGCCCTCTATCTAGCCAACTATCCCACCATGAGAGACAGGCCCTCTATCTAGCCAACTATCCCACCATGAGAGACAGGCCCTCTATCTAGCCAACTATCCCACCATGAGAGACAGGCCCTCTATCTAGCCAACTATCCCACCATGAGAGACAGGCCCTCTACCTAACCAACTATCCCATCGTGAGAGACAGTGATGGAGTAGGAAATAAAGAGTCATTTAACGGTGCATGATGAGGTCATGATGGAAGAGACATTTAAAGCTGGATGAAGAGGTCATGATGGAAGAGTAATTTAAAGCTGGATGAAGAGGTCATGGTGGAAGAGTCATAGCTGGATGAAGAGGTCATGATGGAAGAGTCATTTAAAGCTGGATGAAGAGGTCACGGTGGAAGAGTCATAGCTGGATGAAGAGGTCATGATGGAAGAGTCATTTAAAGCTGGATGAAGAGGTCATGATGGAAGAGTCATTTAAAGCTGGATGAAGAGGTCATGGTGGAATAGTCATAGCTGGATGAAGAGGTCATGATGGAAGAGTCATTTAAAGCTGGATGAAGAGGTCATGATGGAAGAGTCATTTAAAGCTGGATGAAGAGGTCATGATGGAAGAGTCATTTAAAACTGGATGAAGAGGTCATGATGGAAGAGTCATTTAAAGCTGGATGAAGAGGTCATGGTGGAAGAGTCATAGCTGGATGAAGAGGTCATGATGGAAGAGTCATTTAAAGCTGGATGAAGAGGTCATGGTGGAAGAGTCATTTAAAGCTGGATGAAGAGGTCATGGATAGACAGTTTTTGGGACAGGAATCTCCTGAGTGTTTGAAAGATGAATGATGGTAGTTTACCGGACTGCTAAAGACCCAGACTGTTCCTCAATTCATCATGTCTTTATCTCATGGAACTACCCTCTCTACTTCTTGGTCTTCAGAGATTCACTTTCACAGGTGAGAAACAGTCCCAGTGTGGAGCCTGGGACATGTTTAACACCTCAGTACAGAGTAGCACAGCAACTCATTCACACCACAGTTCCACTGTGTTAAAACAACTAATTCACACCATTGTACCAGAGTGGTAAAACAACTCATTCGCACTAGAGGTCTTCATGGGTCCAAAAAGTTGGACCCATACCGAAATGGACCTGGACCCAGGTCCCGAGGACAATTAGACCCGATCCGATCGAAGTGAGGGAAGCAGCAGAAAAGTCATTTTTGTTTGTTTTTTGTTGTTGTTTTTTTTGTTTGAATTTTACCCCGTTTTCTCCCCAATTTCGTGGTATCCAATTGTTTAGTAGCTACTATCTTGTCTCATCGCTACAACTCCCGTACGGGCTCGGGAGAGACGAAGGTTGAAAGTCATGCGTCCTCCGATACACAACCCAACCAAGCCACACTGCTTCTTAAACACAGCGCCATCCAACCCTGAAGCCAGCCGCACCAATGTGTCGGAGGAAACACCGTGCACCTGGCAACCTTGGTTAGCGCGCACTGCGCCCGGCCCACCACAGGAGTCGCTGGTGCGCGATGAGACAAGGATTTCCCTACCAGCCAAACCCTCCCTAACCCGGACGACGGTAGGCCAATTGTGCGTCGCCCCACGGACCTCCCGG
>NC_092164.1:63924841-63927341 GCF_045791955.1 Oncorhynchus clarkii lewisi
ACCATCCCCTGGCATGGCACAGTGCTATATTAGCACACTACCCCTTTGTTACGAGAGGGGGGATTAACGAGGGGTGGAAACTCAGAATACTTGATAACGAGGACTCTGAGTTAAGTAATATAAATATCTATAAATCCGGAACAGTAATGGTACAGAATAACCACAAACAGTTTCAGCTTGACTTTCACCTAATCAAAGAATTAGCCCAGCAGGAGAAGCTCTCCCTTGATAAAGATACCCCCACACCGAGCGGGTCAGACCAGACCTCTTCATTATGTAACCCCACAGATGAGCAACCCCCAGTGGAGAGTCAACCTCCCAGCACAGATTACCACTCCCTCATTGAAATGAAGGACAAATTCACCCAGCTGGAGGTAAGGCAGGTGGAGCTGGAACAGCAGGTGATTACACTTCAGTCAGCACAGACCCAGACAACAGTCCAGCACAACAACAGCCCCTTAACCAGACCCGGAGAGCTGGAGGTGGACAGAGACATATCTGCACTTTGGACAGTGGTGAGACAAATACAACAGGAGAAAGAGGAGCAGAACAGAGCACTAGAGGAGAGTATCAGACTGCTGGTGGAGGAGAGGTTGAGGGGGATGGAGGAGAAGTTGAGGGGGACGGCGTGTGACAGAGAACAACCCACTAGAGAGGTGGCCACCCCCACAGAGAAGCCAGCAGAACAGCCCACCTCAGCACCCAACAAAAGTCTCGACACCACAGCAGAACAGTCCACACCAGACCCTGACCATAGAGTCGACACCACAGCAGAACAGTCCACACCAGACCCTGACCATAGAGTCGACATCACAGCAGAACAGACAAATGAAGAACCCCAAGCCCAGAGGCTCTCACCCCCTCTGAGCACCCCCCCTGTCAGCCACCCTGATAGCCCTTTTGACAACCCCCCCACACCCACTGAGGACAAACACAAGACACAGATTGTACTACTTATGGACTCAAATGGGAAATATATAGAAGAAAAAAAACTTTTTCCCAAACACAGTGTGTCTAAACTCTGGTGTCCAAACACCCAGCGCGCCCTAGACCTTCTGTCTGAGGCCAAACTAGGCTCACCCAGCCACATAATAATACACACAGGCACAAACGACCTGAGAGCACAGCAGGAAAGAGTGGCCACAGCACTGAAGGGAGTGATTGAAAAGGCTTCTTCTACTTTCCCCAACGCACAAGTGGTTATCTCCACCCTGCTACCACGAAAAGACTTCCACCCTGCCACAATACAGCGGGTAAATGCAAGTATTTCCCGTGACTGTGCCTCAAAACCAAACGTTTTCCTGGCCCACCACTCCACCCTGGACTTGAACAGCCTCTATGACCAGGTCCACCTCTACAAGGCAGCAGTGCCCACCTTTGCCCGAACTCTAAAGGACATCGCTCTCAAACGTATCCCCAACACTTCACACAGGAGCAACAGATCAATAGACACCCCATCCAGACCAGCGAGACACCCTCCCAGATCTGCAGGACCCCCCCTGGACCTACACATAGAGGACCCACGCCAAGAGGAATTACATCCAGACCACAGTACACCCAGACACATCCACACCCTCACCCCAACCAATCAACACCCCCCCACGTCAACCATGCCCACACCCCATTTAGGCCCCCTCAGATCAGACCTATGCCACTCCTGCCCACCCCATGCACCCCACCCCCGCAAAGAGGGCCTCAACATGGAAGCCACACATACGCCCAGGTAGTGAGCGGGCAAACAGTCCCAACCCCCACTCTCACACTCGCCGAAGCCAATGGCATGTACCAGATGCTCAGCAGGCTCTGCTCACACTTACTGGCCTGAGGCCAAACCACGACCAACAACATTGGACACTCTATGGAACAAAAAGCCTTCACTATATTATCCTGGAATATCCAAGGCCTGAGGTCAACTGCCTTTGGCCTAAAGAGCAGAAACCCGGACTTCACCAAAGAAATCGGTAATACAGACATTGTCATCCTGCAAGAAACCTGGTATAGAGGAGACGGACCCACTGGTTGCCCTCTAGGTTACAGAGAGCTGGTAGTCCCATCCACCAAACTACCAGGTGTGAAACAGGGAAGGGACTCAGGGGGTATGCTAATTTGGTATAGAGCAGACCTAACTCACTCCATTAAATTAATCAAAACAGGAACATTTTACATTTGGCTAGAAATTCAAAAGGAAATTATCCTAACAGAGAAAAATGTCCTCCTGTGTGCTACCTATATCCCCCCACTAGAATCCCCATATTTTAATGAAGACAGCTTCTCCATCCTGGAGGGGGAAATCAATCATTTCCAGGCCCAGGGACATGTACTAGTCTGTGGCGACCTAAATGCCAGAACCGGACAAGAACCTGACACCCTAAGCACACAGGGGGACAAACACCTGCCTGGAGGTGACAGCATTCCCTCCCACATATGCCCCCCTAGGCACAACTATGACAACATAACCAACAAAAACGGGTCACAACTCCTGCAGCTCTGTCGCACGCTG